>NW_004797408.1:29785-104822 GCF_000002075.1 Aplysia californica | reverse complement strand
AGAGAGAGAGAGAGAGAGAGAAGAGATAGGGGGGAGGAAAATGGACAGACAGACAAAGAGGAGATAAATGAACATTACAGACTCTAAACACTTTCGACTACATGTACTAACACCTTGACAAAGGACCCAACAGTCAGAAACAAAATTTTTTCTTTACCACATAAAACTTCTATCCTGGATTTGCCTAGCATTGAAAATTTGGCACCGGTTGACAAACAAGGCTTCTTCTTAGTATTCTCCCAGACAACGGACGGCGCTGGCCTGGGTCTGGAGCCTGGTGGAGCACCAGTCATGGTGCCAGTGTTGGTGTGTTCAGCTGGGGCTGGGGCTAGAACTAGAACGGAAGTCATTGCTGCGTGCCTAACATGTTACATTTGTAACATTTCCCCCCCCCGGTAGGCCTACCCACGTGTTGTTTCAGCTTCAGTTCCTGCATCTTGTGTTTTTCATTTAAACTGCATTATCTTCGTCTTCCCTAAAAATCATTATCTGACAAAGATAAAACCATAAAATTGTTTTACTTCTTTTGAAAAAGCTATCGCAAAAGAAAAGAAGATCAAGGATTTACCCTGTCAACGCCAAAAGGCACTCAAGAGGAATTTTATAGACTTTATCCCCAACTAACTGTGTGATGACGAGGAGAAGTTTCTTAATTACACGCGGTTGTCGAGGTCATCCTATTTAAAGAATTACTGAACATAGTAAGTCTCAAAATTTACCGGAAGGCCATAACAGCCAGTGAGAGACAACTCATCACCTTGAGGTTTGTTTTAAATCTTTTTATTCAAATAATAATTGTACAAATTTACTAATCACTTAACATCTTCTGTGGGTGCCCAGTAAAAGAGCATGAAATAAAAAACAGTTTTAAAACATTCATTACCTCCCTCGTCGCCGCCCCCGCCCCCATACTCTCTCTCTCTCTCTCTCTCTCTCTCCATTATCTTTTCAACTCTCTTCATCTCCCTTTCACAAGCACACACTCACACACACACACACACAACACACACACACACATACACACACACATACACACACAAACGCATGCACACACGTACACACGCAAGTGTGTACACAAAGACACACACACACATACATACACACACACACACACACACACTCTCTCACACACTGGATAGCATTCATGCAGTTTATTAACAACAAGAACGAGAATACAGGTTGTTGTTTTTTTTATTACCATTATTGAAATAATTAATGAACTAACATTATCTTCGTTTTAATAAAGTTTTGACTGATAGATAGCTTGACTGGCTATTAATTGATTACTTGATTATTTATTTATCTCAATCTTCAGCATCTTGTTGCTGAATATGACTGAGAAGGAGTGGAGTGGTTTAGGCAAAAAAATCTCAGTATTGTTGTTTTGCTTCAATCCTCTGATCATGGCCAACAATCCTTCAAAAATATTGAGGTCAGAGTCTTCCTTTGTAGTTTTGTTCCTCAAAAAGTCCACTGCTGTTTCCTCCCAAGGTTAGCGGCTCTGTTCCTGTCAAGGCCTTCTTCTTCGGGGTGCTCGAGATGTCATGGAAGCCACGGAAGATGTAGACGGGGTGGGTGAAGATGGTGCCTTAAGCCGAGGGTCAACCTGTTCCTCAGTCACTGGCTCTCGCTGTTCTTCCACTTATTGCTCTTCACCATTCTCCAGAGTACATAAAAGCAACTCGTCCACATTCCCATAGTAGTTGCCATGCATTGGGGCATGACCCATGTGGTGCTGCAGAAACTTCATCTGCTCAAATAGATAAATGTTGGTCTTGCTGAAGTTGCAGAGCCACTGGGCTGTCCTTTGAGAGCTGCTAGACTCTTGCAAAACGAGCCTCTCAAATTTTGCCGCCGACACTTGTTTCTTCAACTGAAGAAGAATACAAAATATATTGATTTATTAATTTGGTGCTTTTTACCTATTGAACCAAGTATTTGTTTCAATAATATAGACACTGTATTTGACACTATGTCATTGTTTCAGATATCTGGCCACTCGGGAGACACCAAAAAGCCTGCATTATCAATTTCGAATGGGTTTTCTGGAACAAATTAAAAGCTGCTGAACTACCTGACCTTACATCTGACAGCTAAAAGGAAGTAGCTATGGGTTTTGCACAGCGTTGGAATTTTACGCATGTTCTAGGAGCCATAGATGGCAAATACCTCAAAATTGAGTGTCCTCCCAACTCAGGCAGCGCATACTTTGACAATAAACAAACATTTTTCATTCAGTTGCAAGGAATATGTGATGCTCAATCCAATTTTATCGCGGTTGATGTCGGTGACTTTGGGAGACATTCCGATAGTGGAGTGTTCAAACACTTGGCTTTTGGCAGGGCCCTCTATTCGAACAACTCACTGATCCCTACTGACGAAGGCATTTGTAGCATTGATCCTTTGCCGTATGTTTTCCTAGGGGATGAAGTGTATTCCCTTCTTAGAAACATGATGCGATCGTTTCCACGTCGCAGACTCAACAACGTATGGCAAATTTATAACCACAGACATTCTCACGCGAGAAGGACCATCAAATGTGCGTTTGACATCCTGGCACGAAAGTGGTCAGTTCTCAAAACAACTCTGAACATGAAGCCTGATAATGCAGTTAAAGTGGTTTTGTCTTGCTGTGTGCATCACACCTGTGTGAGAAAAAGAGAGGGAGTTTACAACTCTGATTTAATAGATGACAATGACAGTTCTTCTTCTTCTTCTTCTATCCCTTTGTTGGGGCAACCGTGGGGGCACCACTGCATCTGACAACAAGCTCTCATCATTTCTCTCTGTTCTCTGCTTTTCTCAGATTGTCACCCATCGTTTTCCCTATCCTCTCTGTGATGTTGTTCTCCCATCTCCTTCTCTGCCTTCCACTCTTTCTCTTTCCTTGTAACTTGTAGGATTGTTTTGGCAAGTCCTGTGGATCTTGTGACATGCCTATACCATTTTAATTTTCGTCTCTTCACTGTGGTCAAAAGATCTTCATGCTGCCCCACTGCGTTTGAGATTTTGTTCCGCACCTCAGCATTTGAAATGTGGTCTTTGTATGAGAAGTCAAAGAGTCTGCGGTAACATCTCATCTCTGTTGTCTGAATCCTTTTCTCCAATTCTGTGTCAGTGTCCACGACTCACAGGCATATAAAAATATTGAGATGACCAGTGAGCGCATCAGTTATGATGACTATACTTTGCTTCAAATGAGAGTTGACACTTCAGTTACCATTGACAGGCATGGCCAACAAGCACTAGACATCAGAAATGAGTTTGCCAAACTTTTCTTGTCCAGCTTGTCTGCGCCTTTGCAGTTCGATAGGGCACAGCTCGTTGAAACAGAAGGTTAAAGCAATTTTATTGAACATTGTGAGATCTCAGCCAGTACTAGCGAGCTTATATATATATTTATATATATAACTGAGTATATTTAGGTCTATTTCTCTGTGCATGTGTGAGACAGAAAGTGTTCTGGAGAGAGAGAGAGAGAGAGAGAGAGAGAGAGAGAGAGAGAGAGAGAGAGAGAGAGAGAGAGAGAGAGAGAGAAAGACAGATTGTGTATATAAGTGCATGTGTTTGTGGTCAACGACATAGGAAACAGGAATGGGACGGTGAAGGAGGTGGGAGACAGTTTTCCGCCTCCACATACTTCTGTCCTAGCCCATTCTACTACATAAGAACTAGAAAGAATAAATTAGAGAAAACAATCACTACTACTACCACTACTTTTACTACTACTATTTTCACCATCACCACTACTCCTACTACTTTCACCACCACTACTACCACCACTACAACCATCACCACCACCACTACCACTACTACTACTACTACTACTACTACTACTACTACTACTACTACTACTACTACTTCTACTACTACTACTACTTCTACTACTACTACTACTACTACTACTATGTAGAGGAGCTTGCTGTGGAGTGGGGATATGTGCTGCTGCTGCTGCTGCTATTAATACTTTCACCACCACCACAACCACCACCATAACCACTGCTGCTGCTACTACTACAGTACCACTCCTTTGCTGCTGCTGCACCCAATTTTTCTTGACAAAGTGTCAATATACATATAGAACAATCGTAGTTAAAGTTGTCTTACCTGGCTATAGGAGAATCAATAAATCAAAGCAACATGGCCACCTCAAAACATTATTGTCACAGGGCCTCAGAACCAAGCATAAAGCAAAAATAAACTACAAAAATGCAACTAGTAAACGAGACTACAGAGAAGAAGCTGTTCCACGAAATACCAAACCTACTGCATGTAGGCCTACTAGGCTACGGTACTACACATCGATCAACTTGGCTAGAGTACACGTACAAAGATACAACAGTTCAGCGGCCAACAACTATTTCTATATCTAGAACTACATTTAGCTAGACCTACAATCACCTGGCTACATGAACCCTATAGGTACGCCTGAGGTCATTTTGTACCCCAGGGGTTGTATTCTTCACATTTTAGAATATTTTTAGAACTAAAATCTCTTTGAAACTTTCAGTATATCTCAAAAAATCATTTTGACAGACTGCTATGAAAAGCGTACGGATCGGACTAACAAGTAAATTTCCTCTTTGGAAGTGGGGGCACAGAGTTCCCAACATCGTATGGATATGATAGTAAAACATGATGTACAGATAGGGTTAACTAATCCATCGGTATATCAAAAACATACAGAAAATATTCACTCACATTCGGCAAACTATCGTTGAATCAATTTAAAATGTCATGAAGTCTTCGCCTAGCCGGAAGATGAAAGTAGGTCATCGTACAAAATCCATATAATAGTGAAAATCCACTAAAATTGCATAGAATAAGGTTTCAACCAATGCATTATTTAAATATAATTAACAATTTTGCACATACCTGTCCGCAAATGTAGACAAAACGCCAAAACGAATGCTGAATCTGTACTGCTACCCCCAGCCTGGGGCTACAAAAAAATAGAGCATGCACTAGTGACTACCAGGCCTGGTGCCAGGGACTGGTGGAGCGCGAGGCTGGATCTCAACCAGCTTCGGTCTGGCCGGCACTATCAAATTACACGTGCTTCATCGCTGAGTCACCAGCCCCGGGCCAGCCCCGGGCCAGCCTCAGGCCAGCGCCATATGCAGTCTGGCTTGGGCCTAAGGCAACGAAAAAATCAAAGCTTACATAACTTTTGCAAGCCAAAAAAATGAAGATTTTAATGAAACTTTGAAGAACAAGCTTTTGTGTCTTCTAAAAAAAGTGCATTTTCAACATAAAATGAATTATTCCATTAAGCAAATACAGGACTCAACACTGACCTTCCATTTCCATGCCCGGACTCTACAAGGTCCACATCTTGAGTTTGAGAGCCTGTATGGATGAAGAATTAGAGGGACTTTAAAATAGAATTTTGCAAAACTTCAGTCACCAAACCTAACCCTTTGAGTCCTAATTCTCTGAATGTACAGGTCCCATGTACCTGAGCTGAGGTATAAGTTTGATGTACTGAAGGGCAATCATCCAAACATGCAGGCACATGAAAGACACACGCGCAAGAAGGAAAAGTGGGAGGGGGGGAGTTGAGGTGTGAGAGAGTGAGAGATTAAGTTAGAAAGATAGAGAGAGTGGGGAAGGAGAGGGAGAGAGACACCCCCCCCAAAAAAACAGCGTTCCAAATACATAAATTATAGAATGATACAATTCATATTTTCTACATTACAAGTGTAAAAATGTGAAGAGCTATTTAAAAAAACTGTTTCATTAAGAAGAAAGAAAAGATGTTCCGACAAAAAAAAAAATCTGAGAAGAAAATAAAAAGTGTACTGTCAAATTATGTCAATAAAAAGGCCTTTGAATGATAAATGGAAAAATAAATAAACTCTTAGAGCAACAAATGCTTGTGCACTCTTACTCACCTTCAACCCTAATTTGACCATCAGGAACACTGACTATTCCAATTGGAGGTCGACTAAAGAGATTGGGCACCTGTAAAGCATATAAAATAAAAATAAAAAATAACATAAAGCCCTAAATTATTACTAGAAAATTGTAGAAACATATTGAATTGTAACAGAAACAGTATAGGATAGATACACATTAAAGCAACTTATATCACATACAGATCTTGCTGCTGAGCTTTTAATTGAAACAGCATAAAGCTTACATGCACAGAAATTAGAGAATACCTGACATAATTTCCCTAAAAGCTGGATACATTCCATCATAGGCTGAATTTTTCATCAGTATTTTATGCCCTTATGTCTTATAAGATAAGATCAGATAAGATACAACTTTATTGGACTCATTGGTTTGGTGTTTCACCACGTACACACACACACACACACACACACACACACACACACACGCACACACACTCACATACACACACAAACATGCGCACACACGCAGGCTAACAGTCACATGCATATAAATGAACAGTAATATAAACTAATAATCTTAAGCTAGGTACATACTCAATGTTATCCTGATGCTTACTCTAAGGTCATATGAATACTTAAAACAAGATGGTTAATATGGAAGAATTTTGATGGATGAAGGTACAAATGACCTTCTGTATCATTCTTTGTTGCAGATTTGTTATGAAAATAGCAAAAGGCCCTTCTAATACTTCTATTTGTTGCTGAACAAAAAACACATTTATAATTATAATTGCTTCAAAGACAGACTTTTTCTCATTTGGCCCTTTCAATTCACATGGTAGCCTAACATATATTATGTTTCCGAGTTTATAGAAAATAAAAAAAGCTGGTGGTAAAACACATGCACATGTTAAAAAGACTGTAGAAAAAAACAACTAAAAAGAAACTGTGTATTAGTATTAATATGAAAATTATTGACTGCCAGCTGTGTTTCTACTGAACTAGGAACACTTTTAACCACCCCCCCCCCCCCCCAACAAAATATTTTTAAAAAGTAAACGGAAAAATAAATAAACAAAATAAAAATAATCCTTTCTGAATTCTAAAAAAAAAGATTAATAAATATATAACATAAAATGAATTTAAATGAAATACAAAAAAAGACGAAAGAACAAAAACCAAACCCCTCTCAAAAATCCAAAAAGCATGCCTTCTATTCAACAAGAGACATATATTATATATTTTATATTCATTATAGGCCTATACCCCAGCAATTTAACTCAATGATATCGCACCCACAGCAGGCTCACAACATCCTTGGGTCTCTTTATTTTGAGCCAGTAATGTTCTCACCAAAAACAAGTATCTTCCACCCACCATGACAGTGCAACCGAGTGAAGTGTTTTTAGGCCATTCTCAAAGGGGAGATATTAACATGTTCTTATGCACAGTGGAATTGTAAACGGGCTGATTTATCAATGTAATGCTCATAGTATCAAACTGCGCCAGAACATCATAAGGAGAACTGCTGCTTTTTCTTTCCTCATCCTTATTATTATATTGTCATTTTCCCTCTACTTCTTTTGTATGTTTGTCATTCTCTTGTGAACTGCTATTTCCGTTGTGGTTTGATAGTCGAAGCAGACTTTGTGCTATTCAGGCTAGAGAGGTGACTCTTTGTGACTTGATGAGAACTTTAATAATGAAGCACAATGAAGACATACGTCAGACGATGCATGACTGGGACAGAAACGGAACAGAAATAAAACAGATGAATATGATTGACAAATAAGGGAAATAATAATAATGGACGCAACGAACAGATACGAATTATTGCACATACATGTAGTCTTGTTGCTACTGAATGATATTCCTCTAGAGTAAGCCTGATTTCCCTTTTGGACTTCTTTGTTGAATCCACCCCTTGGCGCTCACATGACCTTACTCTAAGGTATCGAATAAACGGGGGTTTAGGAATAAAGGGAGGGAGCGGGGGGCACATTCAACGTCTTACTCCAGTACTAGTAGGAACAAATCTGTTTTATTTCTCCTTCATAAAAGAACAAGAGATCATGAAATTTTTAGGATTTTAGTGAGTTACTGTGACAACTTTTCTACGAACAAACCAGTTTCATAAAAAAAAAAAATAAACCAATGTACAAAAGTTTTTAAAATGCACAGAAAATTGAAGTAGCCAACCCGTTACCAGTATTAATACTGAGGGTAATTTGCCATAAATGAAAAACAAAACAAACAAAAAAGTTCCATTCAGATATATGTAGATTCTAGATATAAAATGTTTTCCATGATCCTCGTCGGTCGTGGCAAGCTGGAAAATAATAAACAGGGGGTATAGAATAAGGAGCGGGGAGGGGGGGTGGGGCGCAAAAAATCGGAATAATAAGGGGGGGAGGGGGGCTAATAATTCCATACTTTAGAGTATGCAGTTGCGAGAGCAATAAAACCTCACTAAAACACACAAATAATGATCAAAACGGCTGCATACAGGTTTGCAATGCAAATCCATTGAGTAAAGACAAGAACTCACAGGAATTTTGTATTCCAGCTCAATTTGCTCCACATTTGCTTCTTGACATGAGTAAGATCCTTGACCTGTCCCACCATTTTCCAAGCTTCTGGCACTCTGCCCTGCATTCACAGCATCTGCAGAATTTAAATTACAGAAAATGAAATATAGTAACAAAATGCATGACAAGAAATATAATGTGTCTTGACATGGATGAATGATCCGGAGCTCTGTCTTCAATTTTTGGGCATGGAGTTATTGATAGGGGAGAATGGAAACACTTTTTAACCTTTTGCTCCACTGCTCGGTTCAAGAATAAGTAAGCCAAAGAAAAAGGTTTCACTATCATTGTAAGACATTTGGGCATTACAGCTTCATGCATTTTTAGGTTTTATTTGAGACACCCTAATAATATGTTTGAAATCTCCCCTTATCAGTACTGTTTGAAACCACCCCGGCCACTCTGCATGCAGGAGACATTGGACAAACACGAGGGAAACTTCAGCCAAAGAGGGGTGACTTCAGACAGTGTGATTCATGTATCCAAATACATGTATTATTTTTAAGAGGCAAAACTTCAAAACAGCATAATGACAAATGGAAATAGTAAAAGAGAGATCAAACCATATCTATTCTGTATGGTTATTTGTTATATGATATTAGTTCATGTTCTCTGTACGTTATGTGGTGCACCCCATATTATTTCAGGTTATTTATGTCGAACCTGTATCATTCATTGTCCCTGTTAATCCGTGTTCACAGATGAAATCATCTTCTACCGTTTATAAAACTACACTGAGAGATATCTTACAAAGACAAAGGAGAAAAAAAAAACAGGGACTGCAGGCACAGTTGGACGTATGTGTGATTTCGAGTCTTCTGTGTTCTATCTATCCGTCTTATAGTGCATTGACATCCAAGCAATTATCTCTAGCTCTAGGAAAGAAAATGAAGGAGTGCTACATCTTCCCCATGTTCCTGAATTTATTGCGCTGAGACCTGGAGCTTAACAAAGCAGAAGAAAAAACAAAATAGATGCATTTGTTGACACAGGGCTCCCACTCATTAAGGAAAAATAATTTCCCCTTTTTTTCCCCCAGTATCCTCCAGGATTTTGAAATGTAACCATTTTCAAAGTGATTTTTTTTTCTAAGATGACAGAGCTAAGGAGAGGAAATGAAGAGAAATGCAAGATAAAACGCGAAACATGGCCATGAAAAGTCTTCTTTCCTGGGGTGTCAGGGTCAAGGAAAGGGGTTATAGCAGGTAGGCTACAGGCACCCAACCATGTCTTTGGCATCATCATATATATGTGAGGCATCATGGTGAAATCAGGCGCTCATCAAAACAATAAAATCAAAGAAACAGGTATTTTTTCCGCCATATAAAATATGTAGTTTGGCATTTATTTTTTCCTGCCTCAACACCTTTCCATATAGAAGTTATTCAGTTGATTTATGTTGTATGTATGTTCGTCCACATCTATTATTCGTGTGTGCTCGCTCAAGTATCTATACTGTTCGTGTATTCACAGGTACCTGTGTCAAGTGTGACTTTGTATTGTTATTGAAATAAAAGACATAATAAATTCGAAACAAATACTGTGAAAGTTATTTAAAGCAGGTCCAACTGGGTGTCGTGAGATAGCATCTGCAGAGACATGCCGGATTCCTGGAATGTGGGCAATTTTGAATACTGTATTTTAATGTTTTCTCTTTCAGATTCCTCAGTCGTGGGATGGGGATGGCTTCTAAGCTTCTGTTACCGAACACCTTAAGTAGGGGTTTGTGGTTGACTGCGATGATCAGGTTGGGGCAACCTAGGACAAAATGACGAGTTTTTTCTAGGGCATCCACAACAGCCAGTGCTTCTTCTTCAAAGGGGGGCATATCCTGATTCAGTCGGGGATATGAAGCGGCTGCCTACTAGTGTGACTTTCCAGCCTAAGCGGCAACAGAATAGCTTACTTGAAGTGCATTTGCAGTGCTTTTGGAGAAGCCAGAAGCTGATGCCGTTCTTGCTGATATCTGTTGGGAGGCATGTAGGTCTTCTTTTGTCAAATATCTGTCCCCGTAGCGGCCGTGCCGCGTTTTTTTCTGCAACATGTGCATAATTTTTAATTTCCCGCGTTTTTTCACGTTTTTTCCCCTTTTTTACACAAAACAATTAACTAACACCTCGCCATGTGACTAAAGGGAAGTAATCACAGTAATAAGTCTCATTTAATTGGTATGGTTATTTCCCTTGTTAGAAGATCTTGGTTATGGGTTGGCATTTTGTTCCTTGAGCATGTTCAATTTTTCAATCCATCAAAAGTTGAACTTGTTCTCAAGTCTGCTGATGTTTCATGTTTGACAGGTGTCCCTTGTTTTAGTATTGTGCCAGCATCAGAGGTCCAGATGCCCTTCTTTTTTCTTTTTTTTTCATTTTTGTTTCCTCTCTATAGATCTAGATTCTTGATCTAGATTCTAGATCTACAGCTGAAAAGTTACAGTGATTCTAGATCTACAGCTGAAAAGTTACAGAGATTATAATTTTTGGTTGTTGTTTTTTTTCTGACTGATGGGTATTGTTTTCTTTCATAATACACAACAAATTACAGATACTAATATGTTCTGTTTTCTATTTTTCTGTGCATAAAACATAAAAATCATGAAAATTCATGTTGAAAAAGTGCAAAACATGTCGCGAATGGTGTTACGGTAACTTGCATAATTTTTGCATAATTTTGCTTTTTTTTGGCATAATTTGGCCATCTAAATATTGCATAATTCTACGGGGACAGAAATATTTCTACCCCTCTTTGTATGTCCTGAAGTATGATGGCCTTGGTTTCTTCAAAGAGGTTGTCCATATACTCATTTCCTTTGAAGGGTGTGTTTGGTTTTAAGAGGTTGCAGAAGGGTTGCAATCTGTTCGCTGATGCAAAAGCATAGGCTACTTGGTTTACCAAACCAAACCAGCTTCTAACGTCAGTGATGTTGCGAGGCTTGGGGAACCCCTTGATCACCTCAAGAACCTGTGGACATGGACAAACTGCTGTGGGGGAGATTTCAAAGCCTGCGAAGTTGACTGTGTATTTTGCAAATGGGAATTTTAATGGATTGAGGATAATACCATTCCGGCCACATGTGTCCAACCACTTTGCCACCTGGAAAAAGCTTTCCTGGATGGACGGAGACCATAAAGTTGTGTCATCAATGACTTTTGTTTTGTTGTCAATGTCGCTAACGATTTCATCAAAACGTCTGGTGTAGGTGTCACCGGAAGCTATGTATCCCTGAGGGCAGACACAATACCTATACCGACCCCAGGGTGTGATGAACGTTGTCAGGTGTCTGTCTTTGGGGTCTAGTGCAATGCTGTGGTAGCCATTCCAGGCATCAAATATGGTCTTTCGAGTATTTGCGGGGACCGTGCGGGCTTGATGAAACCGAGACTGGGTATGGTGTGTTTCTCTCGTAGTATGGCGATTCAAGGCTTGGAAGTCCACGGTCCGCCGAGGTTTGCCAGATTTCTCGGCACATACGACCATCCGATGACACCAGGAAACTGGAGTTCCGATAGGAACTGGTTCAATAACGCCGAGCTGAACATCCTGATCAGGGCCAGCTTTCACCTGTTCTTGCCAGTGGACAGGTACAGGGGTAGGCATGTGGCGTGCTACAGGTGTAGCATTGTCCTCAATGATAAGCCTCATATCATGACATCATGGGCAGCTTTTGGTGCTCACACTTGTTCAAATGTGCTACTTCTGTAGTAGTCTAACAGCCATTGCTCTAGTTTTCCCCTGTTTTCCTCAGAGGTTGGAAAGAGGAGGAGGGAAATGGGGAGAGTGGGTGGGGTTTGACGAGGAGGGCAGTTACAGCAGTCTTCATCAAGGCCATTGTCAGTGTCGCTGTGCAGCGAAGGTGAGTCTGTTATGGCAGGAAAAATTTGTCAGTCGAATGTGAAAAGTATACAATCTGATTGTGTCGGGCCAGTGATGCGTAGGATTAGAGCACCCTCGATTCTAATTGCATTCTGGTATGCGGCCTTCATTTTCATTGAGGGAGGGAGGAGCTGGGATGTATTCAAAACCTAGTTGACTCAGGAAGGAAGTACCAGCAAGAAATGACTGGCAACCTGTGTCTGCGACTGCCAGTACAGTAGGGGTTCTAGTAGAGCTATACAGAGTGGGTTCAATTCCTAAAGCTTTGGCATCTGATGGAAGGGCCTGAATCTCCACGTTGATGGTTGGTTGGGGTGGAGATGCGCGTTTTTCCCACATGTCACTCAGGGAATCGAATACATGGTGGTCTAGTGTTGCAGTGCCGACAAATTGTTCATTATATCAGTTTCAATGTGGCAAAGGCTCTCAAACACTGCTGTAGCAGAGTTGTTTTGATTGGTATGAGGCCTCTGCCTGGGTTTACGGCATACACTTTCGAAGCGGTGTTGGAGGTAGCAGTTAGTATAGGTGTAATTAAAGGCAGGGCAATGATTCATACGTTGTTGCTTCCCACTGCCATGTCCTGCCTTGCCGCAGTGGCTGCATGGCTGTTTGAGTATTTTATCTTCTATCTGGAGGTCGCCCCTGAAGTCGTCTTCTCTCCATCTGCCTGTATGTAGGCCTACTGCTTGCTGCATCAATTACCACAGACACGGCCGTAGGGTTAGGATTTATTTATCCGGCAGAACGTTTTCCACTTTCTTTGGCCTCAATAAAGCGGATGGTCTCATAGAGGGACATCTCTTGATTGGCCTGGCAAAGAACGTCGAGGTGGATATCATCATCTGCAAGACCAATAATGAGGGTGTCCCTGACCATTTGAGCAGTGTACGACGGTTGGGCTCCACACTCGCGCGAGATGTTTTATACTGACACACACTCGTTTGGCGCAGAGAAAGTTTTTGCAGGTTCATCTCTGTCCTGTCGCATTTGTTGGAGTTGGAGTCTAGCCACCATGACATTTTCTTGACGGACGGCCAGGGATTTTACGATGCCAAGAGAGTGGGCTCGTCATATGATATGTGAGGTTGTTGAAACTCCTGTTAGGTCCTTGAAGAGGGCCTCATCGCAAAACTCAAAGAGTTGGAAGATGACGTCCTCGCCAGTGAGTCGTGTGGCTTGCTTATGTATTCTGACCAACGCTGAGCTAAATATGTCCATTCTTCGCTAGTCCCAGATGCAGAGACGACTGGGCGCTTCACCTTCTCCGCTTTGACCCCTGTGGCCGTGGGCGCTGTCGTAGGGGCGGTGGCTGGGTGAGCGGTCCTCTCATGCACGTTGAGGAGTTTCAAAAGAACTTCCGCGGCTGTGGTTGAGGGCCATGCAACATCACACAGTGGTGCAGGACATCAGATGAGAGTCATTTTGACTTTGTATAAATAGATCTAACTTTCACAGTCTTTGTTTAGAATCTATTATGTCTTTTATTTCAATAACAATACAAAGTCACGCTTGACACAGGTCTGTGAATACACAAACAACATAGATCTAGATATCTAGATACTTGAGGACACACGAATAACATATGAATGGACGAACATACATACAACATAAATCAACTGAATATCCTTTATCATATTATGTCATATATAGAATCTAGATCTAGATTTTTAGAACTAGAAATAAATACTAGAATCTATATCTAGATCTAATTTCATGGTTTTCAAGGACTCTCAAGCCTTTGAAATTAATAAAACTGTTACGGCCACGCCCTAGAATTCTCGCCAATTAAAAAACAATTTGCCTCAAAATTGACAAGCGCCAGCCTGATTCCACCGTGTCGCGACATTATAATAATATATTTATATTAAATCTAAAATTAAGCAGAAGCCTATTATATTAAGCGGCGATTTTGTAGTTTCGTTCATTAAAGTCAAGCAGGGGGGTTTCAGGGGGGCCCTAAAAAAAAAAAAATGGAGGTGGGGGGGTTCAGGGAGGCATGCCCCCCTGAATTTTATCCTAATTTGATGTTTTGCAGTTAGGTTGCATCCCTGCTCTTTGTGTAGCCTAATTCAAATAGTATTTGGTCTTCAAGACTTCTGGATTTCTTCTCTGATGTAAACAAATGGATCGTGGACTTTAACAGCGGAACTACAAGATCACCTATTAAGCTACTATTACAAGGTAGTGTAGAAGTGTCCATCGTCAACTATTCTTTGCACATAATGGTAGTTTCCTTTCCTGAGGCCTGGGGCTGTTGATAGATTGTTGTTAGAGGAAGTGAATGAAAACCTGGCTGGCCAAGTGACATCAGAGACTATTAATTATAATACTCTCTGGTGACATGACAACCAATTCTTTGAATTGCCTTCCGAACCCCTCTCCATCCTATCTCTCTCTAGGCTAGGCTAGCCTTCTTTGGCAGGATTTAGCTGTAAAATTGAACACCTCAGGAAAACCCGCCAAAATATAAAGAAAATTACTGGAGTAAATAGTTTGCAGTTGTTGATTGAAAATGACAGTAAACAGTTTGTCCTATTCAGAATTTGTCATAGTATTAAGTGACCTTTTGAGTAGATCTAGAACTAGATATCTAGTTGAAAATCAAAATCAAAATACAGCTAAATCATAAAATATTGTTACGAAGTGGCGAATTCAACTGCAGGTCTGCGTCAAATAAATCTGGTATCGTCCTACTTTTCTTGGTTTCTTTCGTCGAAAAGGTCTGTAACAAACTCAAATTCTGTGAAACAAACAGAAAGAGGCCAGGCCATTAGTTATAGACACTTTCTCAAGGCCAGAGCCTCAAGGCCTCCGCCTGTAGACACCAAAGAAAATAAGTTACCTGTCACACGTAGTAAGTGCATATCGTTGCCGTCGTGTACAAACCTTGTAAGCGACAACATTTTCAAAATTTACTTTTTTGGCTGTATCACATTGATTGATCATTTGATCATTAAATGAGGCCAACATTGTTGTCCAAGTCAAACGATACTTTGACACAGGGTGAAAAATAAGGACTTTGAAACACTGAAAAAAAACCTCTTTTATCTCCAACTGCGTGAAATTAAGCCGTTGGGCGTAAAACCAGCTCACATAGATGCACAGAGTAAGATTGAAGAATACTGGACCAGCGGACTGACTTTGCCTCTAGATCTAGATCTATGTCCCAACCTTAGGAATTCATAATTTTCCCGTTTTTGATATCTCTCAATGGAGAATCTCGGACCGGTAGATCTGTCAATTAAAATTTTGTCAAACCACCCGCCCCACCAACCCCACTTTCTCGCGCAGTAATGTACGAGTGGTCCGGTATTCTTCAATCTTCCCAAAATGTTATTCTGACTCGAGTCCTAATAACGACGGCCTTTATAAATATACACACATCTCACATCAATTGTCACCAAGTTATATCTATAGTAAATTTTGTGCTTGTAGACAAGGCACCAAGAGAACAGACTGAAGTTCCATTGTGATTACACAGGTCTCTACCGTTGTTGGCTGCAGCCAGTTTCTTATCGTTGTCCTTTTCGGCTTGAGCTTGTGGCTCTTTTTCATTGAAACTATTCCAAATCTCTTCACTGATTTTTCCGCCCGTATTTCCCACACACAGGCCGCACTGGCGCGTTAACAGACATATTTTGCTCTTGGAAAATGCCCCTAAATGTCGAGATGGCCAAATGCAGTTTTTTTTATTTTTCTGGTGGCAAAGCTAAACATACTTCTGTGAAATTCGTATACTGTAGAAAATTAGCTCAGTGTACAACTTTCCTGTTTTGTTTTCGACAATAATGAGAACTTACTTTGGACAGTTTTACAAAGAAATCTTCAATAAGAAATGTTTTTGCGCTATGCTTTCTTGTAGTGAGGGTTGTCTCTAGCGGCAGTGTCTCGATCCACTACAATGCTCCTAATAATACACCTATCACCAACAGCTGTTGTCCTGAGGAACATGCTTTTTTTTTGGCATTCTTTTTCTAAAAGATATTCAATATCTATTTATGTCTACGGATGCCCAGGACTCTCTACCGTTTGGGCGTTTAATGTATGCCGCTTTTCCTTCTCAGTGCAGGGGCCAGATATAATTGAGAACTTTCTGTCTGTTACATTGGGAAAGTTCTTTGCACTTCAACCCAGCTCTCTTGCTTTCACATTACCTTTTCTTTTCTCTTACAGGTCTTGCATAAATCTGTTCATTAGAAGTTTTGCTTCCGTTCTGCTGGAACGTTCTACTATTGTAATGTGTGTGTTTTTTAAGTCAGACTGTCCTCATGATCTGGTTTAGACGACATATAATAATAATAATAATAATAATGGATTGCATTTATATAGCGCATATCCACTTATGCAATGCTCTATGCGCTTAACATGATACATATAATTTATATAATGGATTTACAAATCAATTTTAAAGATACATAGTGTTACATACTCATGCAAACACATATTCACTCACGCACGCACCACACACATATACATACTCACATACACACATACATACATATGCACATACGCACATTCAAACTCACAACGATCTACAGCTTGGATGCATTCTGTCTAATCGAAATATGATGAAAATAGAAATGATTTTAGTTTCTTCTTAAAAATTTCTAGATTTTCTGCTTCTCTGATAGTTTTTGGAAGCCTATTCCAAACAAGTGGGGCAAAATATGAAAAAGAGCGTTGGCCATATGATTTGAAATTTATTTTAGGCTTAACAAGGGTTGTTTTGTCACTAGATGATCTGAGCGTTCTAGGAGGCACATAGGGTGTTAAAAGCTGTTTTAGATAGTCCGGTGATAAATCGTTTAAGCACTTGTAGCAAGTTAAACAGATTTTATATATACGCTCTTTCACTGGGAGCCAGTGTAATGCTTTTAAAATAGGAGTCACATGATCATGCTTTAGTTTTTTAGTAATTATTTTGGCAGCAATATTTTGTACTCTTTGTAGTTGTTGTAACTGTTCATCAGGTACACCAGCCAGTAAGGAATTGCAATAATCAATCCTTGACAATATATAAGTGATGTTCTTAAAGTTTTGGTGACACCAACAGATAGATATTTTCTAATGCTCCCTATTTTCTTCAGCTGGAGATATAGATTTTTACAAAGATTGGATACATGGTATTTCATTGACATATCTTGATCTAGCACTACACCTAAATTTCTTATTTTAGTTTGGGCTGATATTTCGTGGCCATTGATGTTTATTCTGATATTGTCGATTTCATTGCATGCGCTGCTACGAAGAAATAATATTTCGGTCTTATCCTCATTTAATTTTAATTTGTTCTTGAACATCCATTTTCTTATATCATTGATACATCTGGCGATTCTATCTTATGAGATTGTGTACATACTGTGGGGAACCAGGTTAAGAGTGCAACATTGCTTCCACAATGGGTGGCATATATGAGCAGAGAGATCAGGGGAATCTGACCAGAAAGGTGATACAGGGTCGACCTCGAGTAACAAATGAGGTGACTGAACATATGGATTTGATAAATGGGGTTTCAGAACTAATGCAGGCTCGGCAACGGGTGGTGAGTGACATATTATAGGGGGATCACATTGGTGAATCGGACAAAGCAGATGGTTCAGGATTGACTGTAAGGGGTACAGATGGGTGTGGTGTAGCAGATGTCAGAAGTGCGGCAGATTTGACAGAAGATGAAGATTTGCCGTAAAAGACTGATACAAAACGTGTTGGAACTGGAAGACGTAGTGAATCAGGTACAAAAGGTAAATAAGGGTTGCTTTGACCTCTCCTAAGCGTCGATGACCTGTCTCGAATCACTGCGCTCAGCTGTAGTCAAAGCTTGTAAACGGCACGAGAACGCTTACGGGGTCTGATCACAACCACGTTTGGGGAAGGGTGGACTTTCGAGTTTTGTTTACTTACGATTAAAGACACTTTTATGCAGTTTTTTTCATGTAAACCTTCTGTTGGCATGTGCTTTGTAAGCAGTTGAATGTGGTGGTGTAAAAAAGTCAATTTCGCAAAAATTGTCACTTACGAGGTCTGATCATTGGGGCATCGAATACTAAATGGACAATAAATAGTTCATTCATTTATACCATTACCACAAAAGTATAATCTAATTAAAAACCAGACCCATACACTTATGATAAAAATCAAAATATCAGAATGTATGCAAGGTCTATTACACGTCCTTTAGTTGGGTTAAAATTAAAAATACATCCCAAAACAACTGTAAATTACATGGAATAAGGTTTCGTTCATAACCGTTATGACACACTGTTTCGTTCATAACTATTTTATGATAAATTTTACTTACGGCCCAAAAAATTAACTTATTGTACGGTCATTCACATAAAATTGTTTTGATTTATGAGACTCTCCTCAAAATAAGCATACATGTAGGAAGAATTCAAAGTTTAATCACTGAAAAACCCTTTGAATACCTTTAATGGTTCGTTCATAACTATTTTGACAAACTGACAAACTTCAGTTTTGACCTTAAAATTAATATTTTGACTTGTCATTTATTTTAAAATATTTATATTAAATGAAATTTTCCTCATAATATGTATCTGTGTACATGTTTTTAATGTTTATCAACACTGGAAGGCCCTCAGAGTACTATATTATATAGTTCGTTCATAGGCACTACTACAAAAGTAAAATACTAATTAAAATTCAGACCCATACTCTTACGATAAAAATCAAAATATCAGAATGTAAGCAAGGTCTAATACATCCTTAAGATGGTTTAAAATAAAAGATACATCCCCAAACAACTGTAAATTACATGGAATAAGGTTTCGTTCATAACAATTATGACACACTGTCATGTTCATAACATGATGACAATCCATTATGACAAGCATATTTTTTTTCATCTTCTTCGCTTCTATTTTGGGTCATCAGCACGCTGCTCTTCCATGTTTATGCCACCATGTAAAAGGATGTTGTGAAACAGTGGGAAGCCCCTCACATGTCTTGCAGAAATATCATAAAGTGTTTTTTATAACATCATTATAATGACAAACCTGGATAATCTCAATCAAAGTCAAATTTAAGCAAAAGCATACGACTTAGCGGAAAATTACCCTTCTGATGGATCAATGTCAAGCCAATGTTTAATACTGGTCATTCCTGGGAATGATATGGTCAACGATTTGGGTTTTCTAGACCTTGGAAAGTCTGATGATATAATTATGACGCAAGTTATGAACGGACTTATAAATTTTACTCCGCAATAACATCTTTAGTATAAAAAAATAATACCCTGTTAATGGACTCACAGTGTTATGATGGTGTATACTAAATATTTTCAATGTTTGAATGCACTACTGTTTGATAGTTTAAGATGAACAATATTCCATATTTAACATACAATTATGTGTGCACTCAAGATGAGTAAAAAATGCCCTATTTTAAGTACTATTATCTTTCTATGAAGAGATATAAGATGCGCACATCAATCTACTTGCTCATGCAGCTTGACCAACTTATTTCCTTGCCATATGCATAACGTTTTCAGTAGAAAACATATTTTTCCATGAGCAGTGGTTGATTTAAAAAGTCCTCATGCAAACACCCCCAGCGCGCTCATATGACCTTAGCAGTTGCGAGCGACGTAAAACCCTATACTACTACTACTAAACACTCCCACCTTTTGGCAAAGGCTCTACTATGCCACTGGTCCTAGTTCTGTTTTCAAAAATTAATAACTCAATATGCGAACTATTGATTTGCGACAAAAATGAAGGCCATATTCATGTTCGGCATGCAAAATACCACTAGAAAAAAAAGTGTATAAAAAGTTTACATGAGACAGGTGCATCAGTAAAAAAAGACCAAAACCAGTAAATGCCAGCGTGGCGCTTTGCATGTATTAATGCACTCTAACCATAACAACAGTGGAGGGTTCGAACTCGGGTCCGAAAATTTGTTTTCATTTATTCGGACTCGCCTTTTAAGTGAGTTGTGAGTGTAAGGATGTTTCATAAAATAACTGTTGCCGGGGGATTTTTATGTTAAACCAGAATTAGAACTAGATCTAGAATTACCTACAAGGACTGTAATTGTGTCAAAAGTCAAAAGACTGCACTCTACCCAATGGCAGTTTCTAAGTACGGTTACCGACAACTCAGGGTCTTTCCACCACCACCACAGCATGATCATTACTTCCACCCCGATTTGTCTTTCCACATGTTTAATTTCATTTTGCTGTGTGTTATAGCTTTTCTATATTTATTTTTTAAATCACATCGCACAAAACTGACTGCCATGGCCGCTTCCCAACACTTCTTCCCCCAGCAATCCGAGAGTGTGTGATCGCAGTCTCTTTGGTCGACATAATTAACTTTGCCCCCGGCAAGGTCAACTCAGTTTGGTTGTTTCTGTTTGTACTATTGATGCAGGGAGGGCCAGGTTAGATAGATCTAGTAAAGTGGTGTTCGTCCTTCCTGAGGGAAGAAGACCTTCTTCATCATATCTGGGGGGTGGGGCGGGTCCTCAGGTGGCTGATTAAGCCAATCTTCGCCTTGAAGGTCCTTGGGCAGTGAGGGCAAGGTAGCGCTGTAGGGTCATGAATTGCGGGAGCACTGCTTGCACGGGACTTTCTTGTTGCGCGCTTGCTCTTCGCTGTTTCCAGACGCCGTGATTCATACGCTGCCGCTCCCTTGCTGATGGCTCCACGCCAGGCTGCACGGTTTTGGGCTGTCGTTTCCCACGAGTTGTGGTCAATGCCGAAGTCTTTCAGAGAGGCCTTCAGGGTGTCTTTAAACCGCTTCTTCAGACCTCCATGGGAGCGTGCTCCAGTCTGAAGTTCTCCATATAGGATGCGTTTTGGCAGACGCTCGTCTGGCATTCTGACTACATGGCCAGCCCAGCGGAGTTGTGTCTTTCGGAGCATTGTGAAGATGCTCGACATACCTGTCTGCTCGAGGATTTCAGTGTCTAGGACTTTGTCCTGTCACTTCACTCTGAGCAATTTGCGGAGGCAGTTGAGGTGAAATCAGTAAAGTAACTAGATATTATAGCTCACATCTCGAAAAATGTCATTAATGCTAGAAATATAGAAATATTTAGGAACAAGGGTCAGAAGTCGGAACGGACGTCATGCTGGTCTCAATTCAGAGTCCGAATATAATTTTTGTCTATTCAGACTCTTCCTAGCTCATTTCAATTCTTTATAAAGGAAGGTGGAGTAAGTGTTTGAAAAGGTGTGAGAAACTGGGCGCAAGGGCCTGGGGCTAACAGTGTTCAAAAAGTAGTTTCATAACAACTATTTGGTATTGCATCATCCCCAAAAGGGCCTATGTGATGTATGTGAGTCCCACGGGGTTGGAAACATGGACAAAAAGGCAATGAAACAGCACATAAGGCTGAAGGAAAGAGCCTTTTCAGCTTACAGTGTCAGGACTGTTGCCATTTATATGAACTTTGAATCTGTGTTTCTTGCTCCTTCACTTTAGGCATCAGTCATCTACTGCCAGACAGTGAAACATAAGTATCTAGTCAAAGGACACACTCACCTTAACGTTGATTCCTCCCATAGCCTTAGAGAATGAGCTTCAAAAGGTGTTCCTATCTTCCTGCCAGCGAACTATTTTAGCATTATGGGCAAAGCCAGGCAAAACCCTAGACTCTTTAAGGTCAATACCTTAATAATCCCCAAAGTTTTAAAGGATTATTCTTAAAGAGGATCAATGAAAAGTGGAAGAGGTGACCCACATGTTGTGGACATTTGTTGTCTTAGGTATACGCCTGATCGGAAAAGTTGACGTTTGATGAGGGGTTAGTTTGATGGATCATCCTCGAGAAAGGGAGATGCAGAGATAGCTACTGAAAAACCTGTAACTCATTTGTAACACAGCTGAGGCTTTGAAGATCACAAACGTGAAATTCAAACATCCACAGAGACAAAAAGCCGATATCCCTAAAGACTATAATCTTTCCGAGGATAATATGTGAATTTTTAAAATAATTTCAACTTCATCTGAGAGAGAAAGGAGAAGGATGAGGAGAGAGAGAGAGAGAGAGGGGGGATAATATTAAGAGAAAAAGACAGGCAGAGAGAGAAAAAAAGAGAAAGAGGGGGGGTGTACGGAAAGAGGAAGACATATTGAATGCATGAAGTGGGAGAGGGGTTAGAGAGACTGAGAGTGAGAGAGCAAGGGAAAAGTAAGAGAGAGAGTGTTTCTAAATGAAAAAAGACAGAGACAGAGAGGAAATGAATGTGTGTGAATGTGTGTGTGTGCATGATAGAGAAAGATCGAGAGAGATACAGAGAAACCCACATACACAACACCCCCCCCCCACACACACACACACACACACACACACACACGCACAAACACACTGTCGTTGTGAGACTTTATGT
This sequence comes from Aplysia californica, assembly GCF_000002075.1. Classification (NCBI taxonomy): domain Eukaryota; kingdom Metazoa; phylum Mollusca; class Gastropoda; order Aplysiida; family Aplysiidae; genus Aplysia; species Aplysia californica. The sequence goes on along the minus strand of NW_004797408.1, from coordinate 82,149 downwards.
AACAGGAAGTCGAAAGTGTCGTCATGCTGGACTCGAGTCTGTCTGAATATAATTTTTCTTTAATCAGACCCGAGTCTGAATTGTCACTTCGATCTTGATAAAGGGCGAAAAATCTTGGAGATCCTATGTGCAAATTGCTCTCGTTAAAGATCCCGTAGTTGTCTAAAATCGATAAGAGTATGCTTTGGCGGTCATCCAGGCAAAATTCAAAATGTTCTACCAACTGAAATTGTTTAATGTGTCCTGTGTGCTCAAATGACCTTTGCAGTCGTGTTGTGAACACCATAAAGCGAACTTATAGGCCTTTCGTACTAATCCAGCATGTGATGTAAGTTTAGGTGGAGGGCTCAGTTCATGCGAATTTGGGGTGGGTGGGGGTGTCGGCGAGTTCACACCTCAGTGTGATCACGTCTGGGACAAACATACCATTTCATCGAGATTTACAATGAAATGCTCATGTGATCAATTTCAGGAGAGTGGCTGATTTGTGATGCGACAGGTAGTTCAATGATAATGATCACAAATTTTTGCTCTTGGTTGATCAGCTGTGATCGCCCTTGTTTTTGTTCTGGAAATTATTATTTGAAATACAGGATCTTGGCCGAATGTAGACCTTCAGAGTGACTTTCGCATAGAATCTACACAGTAACAATAACTTCTCTTTCATGTACCCTCGCATTTTCATAGATTTATTGTGTGGAATTATCTATTGCTGCTGTTGTCTGTTGTCATCTGACAGGTGATTTGTCTTTCATTTTTATGATGGTATGCTTTTTCTTTCCTTCCCTTAGAACACTTAACTCTAATTGTCCATTTTCTACATGTTCTGAACACTTCATTTCTGTCGCATATTAATAATATTTTTTAAAAATATAAATTTTTATTGTTTTTTTAATCAAGCTATATCGCTCTAAACCTAATTGCATGGTAATTTCCGTGCTGTGGGGTTTCAGGGAGGCATGCCCCCCTGATGTAAAAAAATAAATGGGGGATTACAGGGAGGCATGCTTCCCCCCCTGTTTTAATCCATAATTTCATAATTTGATGCTTTGCAGAGTTAGGTTTGAAATTTTCTTGAAAATGGTTGATTTGCGACAGTTTTAGTGGCCTTTATATATGTTGTGATCTGCAGCAAAAAAAATACTGCAATTCGACCCCCTAAGCAGTTCACGTGTGGGAATGAAAGTAAAAATTAGTCTTTATGGTTGTAAAAAATTAAGATTTTTTCATCTTCCACCCCTCCATCCAATTTTTTCTCACCTCCCCCCCCCTTCCCTTTTACCCTGTCCCAAACCACAAATACACACAAACTCACACATACACACACACACACACACACACACACACACACACACACACACACACACACACACACACACCCTCCTGATTGATTTTCTATCATTGTTGCGTTTTTCAGATTGAGAGAGAGAGGCAAATGGCAAGCAGAGTGATAATTTCACTAGGGATGTTTGCTGTCATCGCAGGGACAGCGCTTCATCTGGCATGTGTTGTCCTACCGAAGTTCTTCTTAATGCCAGAGATGACAGATGTTGCTCAGAAATTTATTGAAGTTTCTGAAAGCAGAGACCCTTACTTCTTCAGTACAGATGCAGTGGAAGTAAAAGGTAATATATATAACTGGCCTCCTATGATGTGATAGAATAAAAGCCTCATGGTGAAATCAGGTGTTCACCAAAGCAATGAAATAGAAGAAATCAGCATTTTTAGGCTGGTTTTGTCATTTTTATTGTATTCTTGTCTTTTGGCTACCTTTTATGTCCATTTAAAAACACATCTTTGCATGGATTTTTCTTTAAGAAAGAAAGGTTGATTAAAGGCACAAAAAATGTCAATTTTCAATTTCCAAGGGCTCTCAACTATGGAAGTCACCAAACAGTCGAACTTGCTGTAATGTCCACCTATATAAAACAATAACCTGTACAAATGGCCACTTCGTATTTCCTCCCTGCGTATTTTCTGTACATTTTACAATGAAACTGAAAGACATCCACATTCTACTGGACAAAGAGTGGCCGAATGAGACAATTTGGAATGTATTCTGGTGCCCATTGTTCACTTATATAGAATGGATCCCGAGTCATAATTCGGTGAAGTCATATGAAATACAAATTTTATAGGGTACTTTGTAGAGTCATAATTTATGTGGAAATGTTCCATTGCCTCTTTCAGAAATATAAATCCTGCAGAAATAATATGTATTGTATATAGTCTTAAAAATGTGAACATGTTCTTTTCTGTTGTGCAGAAGCATTTCTCCTGGCAGCAAAGTACTCCTCTGTTTACTATGGACTGTGGAAGGTCTGCTCTTCTGACATACGATCTGATTTTGAACACTGCTACGATTTTTCCTTGAGTGGAGGTTCTACTGATGTTGATGTTGAGGATTTTGCCTTTAAAACTCCAGGTAGGTTTACATGATACAATCAATCCGTATTCACCATTCAGAGATATATGGTGAGTCTAGCTTACCACCAGGTTTTGCCAATACAGAAAATATAATGTATAAATTATAAACATACTATTTGCCCTTTTAACTCGCCATCTAGCAACTGTTGGATTTGTACAGTCCTTACTAAACTAATATAAATTTTCCCTGCAAAACAGTCAGTTCAGTGATCTGGCTGTGACAGATACACACTCCTTGTGGCATCTATTCAGCAGCTAAAATCAGTGATTATCTTCCTTTGTACCACAAATGACTCGCTTGTGAGCTTGTGCTTGTTGCTTAGTACCCAGTATATGTAATGCTTTGGAGACATAGTTTCGACAAAAGCCCTTTGACCATTTTACTTTCATGACAGATTTTGGGCATGAGAATTATCTGTGTGTACTTATTGAGCTCTTTCATTTTATTGACTCAACATTGATCCATTTCACTTTTTATAAATAGATAAATTCCACTTAATTGATCCTTATGAGAAAAGTTTCTTTTACTATGGCGTACCATATAACATATACATGATACATAAAAATCTATAGATTCACACATTATGGATATTATACTACAAACATGCCATTGCTGGCCGTTCACCAACATATGCTTGACATCTATCATGAGCCTAAACTCACCAACCACTCAGCCACTGGAGCTCTTTGAGCTCACCCTGAAAAATGCATGTATTGTAGAGCGAAGGAAATGACAACAACACCACCTTCTTCAACGAAGGACAAAATTGTAATGAAATTGTAGAATGAAAAAGACAACACTCCTATATTACAACAGTGAGCCATGTAAGCCTGCATGTATGCTGTCGCTACAATATATTGAAAGATATATAATTATTAAGAGTGATCCTTGATCTTACATCTTTCATTGCGACTGCTGAATATTTTGACAAGAGCTAAGTGTTACTCGGTGACAGCAATTTCTTTTTAAGATAATGTGTGTTAATGTAGCTCGCTCCTTCTTCTTGTGTCCTAATCTTTTGTTTGCAAAAGGGATTAACAATCCAATTTCTTAATACCATCACCCTTTGGACGAGCAAGAAGTTGGTGGAACAGCGGGGCTGGCGGTTCGCCGGGTTTCCCTGTTGTATAGCCCGACTGCTCAATGTCAATTAACATGATTTTTTTCTATGTAATCTGTGTTTGAAAAGAGTCTCTTTGTTGGTGATATACCTGTACCTGCATGTATTCAGAGCTGAGAGTCTTCTCTCTCTATCTTTATGTCTTTGTCATGGGAGAAAGATAATCAAATAACCAACCAGTGGGTGTTGTGTGCCGTGTGCAGTGTATACACCTTTGGTGGTCTGGTCGCTGGTGGTATGGAGGGGCAAATTTACATCTGTTAAATAAAGACCATACAACTCAAACAGTTGGCGGATGGCGGCGTGAAGTCTTAAATACTATGCTTATTTGGGGGCTCCTTTTTGCACCTTGGCAAAACCTGGTGGTAAGCCAAGCTGGCAGTATAACGAGGGGAGGTCTGATAGTACTCAACTGTGAGTTGCTGTACCTGCAACACCCTAATATTCTATCTCATTTCATATTGATGTACATGATATGTAGTGTGAGAATGTCTTACGACTTTTTGGTGAATACCAACATGGAAAAAGCTTCTTATTCTTTTGCTTTTGGCGGCTGTCGTGAGCTCTGGTGTGGTTTTCTCCCACTTTCCCATCAAACTTCTATCATCCTTAAGTTTCCTCCTTTTTTTGTGTTTGTTACTCTCTTGTAACACCTCCAATCTTTTGCACTTTTTTTTGGGTCCGTTGCCCATTTCTATGATATTGACGCCATCTGATTAGTAGAAAAAAGTGCGTATGAGAGTGCCCAATAATGTATAACGTACATAATTGTTATAACATATAACTGTTACATATAGATGTTCAAGATAATTATAGATGTTTGTGAAGGATCTGAGAACAATGATAATTTTAGAAATGACGGTGGTGATAAGTGATGATATGGGATGATGCTTATGTTTATAATTACGAAGACATGCTTCTTTTATTTGGTTGTTGTTGTTTTGTTTTTTCAAATAATGTTAGCGTTAGTCCTATCTGTCAATCCTCTGCTCTAATGAGTCACAAGGGATGTGGGCACCTGCTATCCCGTTCCCTAATGGAACCATCTTTAATGTCATCGTGAAGTTCCAAAATGGTGGGCACAGTCTCTGCTATGGTGACCTTGTTAGTATTAGCCTGTTCTAGCGGGCCAAGACAAGTGAAGAGAGGACTTTAGTAGGTAGCTAGTGCAGTGGCAGAGATTATTTTAAGGATTTCGTAAGGGGTTTGTAGGTAGCAAGTACACTACTGGGTTATAGACGTAATACTTATTTAAACATGAAGTTGCGGAGATTCCCATACAGGATCCTCGAACCCGAGTCGAGAGGGGACAATTTCAATCTTTTGCACTTATTATATGACCTAATGGTGGTGCAAATGCCATTAATCCCTTTCTAAAAAGAAACTAGGGCTTTTGTTTATTCTTTTATTTAGACTTTTTAATATCCTTTGATCATTTCCGTTGTAGAATATAAATTTTTATAAATGAGAATGTGCTTCATTCCTTCCCACAGGGTGGTTAGTTGCCTGTCAGGCTCTTTCAGTTATTGGCACCATCACAGCTGTTGGGACTGCTGTCCTGGCTATGTTGATTTTGTGCAGTCCTCCGTGTAAGCTGTTCAATCCCATCTGGGCAGGGTTGATAAGTGGCCTTGCTGGTGAGTATTTTGTACCAACATTTTCAGTTCTCGTGTCCACAAGCTACCCATACAGGTTATGATGAATATGGACTGTGCTACTGATAGGCGTAGATTATGTGTAGTATTTGTTTCCAATTTCTGCACCTCCCTTTTGGGCTTGCCGTTTTCAAAAGTTATAATTTTACTTTAGAATAGTTCTTTTAATGTCTGTTGTCATTGTGTAGGATATAATGAATGATTCGAACCCTTATGATTATCAGTCTTTTAAGAGTGGGTGTTTGACGGGTGCTCTGGTGTGGTTTGCCCCTTTTTTCCTATCAAACACCTATCGTTCTTATCTTTCCTCCTTCTTTTTTGTGTACTTTACTCTCTTGTAACGTCTATTCTTCGGCACTTGTATGACCTTATTGTGTTGCAAGTGCTGTGAAACTCTTACTAAAACCAAATCTTGTGTAAGAAAATTGTTGGGTTTAATGGATTTCAATGATAAAGGCTGGAAAACTCACGAGAGCATTTTCAGATCTTGAGATAGTTTACTGAAGAATACTGTCACTTAATGAAGTTTATATTTAACCCCTTCACAACCAGGCCTACTTTATGATCCTATCGAAGGTCCTAGAAAGTCTGAGACTAGGCAGTGGTGGGGTTAATGATTTTGTGTTTACTGATGGTCAAAGTTTTAACAGTGTTTCGGAATGGGGTTTTACATCTCATAGAGTTGTATATAAATCAGCATGATGTCGTTGGCAGAAATTACTATTCATGTAGACTTACGTGTTTCTACATTCACTCCAGTCTCCCTTCCTTAACCCCTTCATGACCTATATGGCGTACGCTGTTCGTCATTTATTCTTATTATTCATCACAGAAGCAAAGACGCTGCTGTGATGTAAGGCTTTTGTCATGCCTTGCCAAGCACGAACTTCATTCGTCATAGGTTATAATCTGCATATTGCTTCTATTAGATGCATTTCATAAAACTAATTGCAGATTCACATTCAGCTATATTTTTCCATACAAAGAAATGTTTTTCTTTTAGACTTATTTAGTAGTATTTACAAACCTGGGTCTAATTATAGAATACTCACTTCTAAATCTAGCGCTTCACTCTGTCCCTGGGGATCCAGAACTGTGTCTTGTGAAGCACAAACTGACCCTGTGTCTCGAAGGGGTTAAATTGATAGTTTACTGTGTCTACATGTCTGCATTTGACTTGATGTAGTCTTGCTGCAGAGGAAATAACGCTTTTCACTCACATTTGATTTCCCCTGCAAGATAATTACTCATTGCCTTAGTGAGAGCTAGCTACCATATGGTGATGAGAATGGAGCCTCTCATTCGCTACGTATTGTTTTTAGCTTGTTGAAGAATTTTTTTCGAGAGGGCGAAATGAGATGGTGACTAGTGCGCAGTTCACAGGTCTTTGGGGGCCAAGAATTCAATTAAACATCAACATATTTTACCAAAATTTTCTGTATGGTTTGTTGAATACATCTGTAATGTTTATTTGTGTATTTTTCGACTTTGGTTCTTGTAAGAAGCGATTATGCAACGCACTTTTGCTTGGATGGTGATAAAATTTGAAAATAAAAAATTAATCATCTTTGGTGAAATTTAAAAAAATATATTTGCACCAAGTCAAATGATACATCAAAATAACCGTAAATGAATATAAAATTAAAACTGGAAAATATTGAAAAATTTGCACTTATTTACATACATTCCATAAAATTTGTACATTTGGATCATAACATCCGATATTGAAAATTAAAAACAAAAAAAATATAATCTTGAAAAAAGGACAAGATGCATTCACAAACCGCAAAAATCACTCTTATCTTCTGTTAAATTATTTAGAATTGCATTTGGAATAAACCTATGCATGTCTTGAGTGAGTGGTACTTTTTGTGTAATTTCACCAACAAATTGTGATTTTGGGGAGAACATTTTTTGTTGTTGACAATTTAGATCTAGTCCTAGATCTAGCACTGAAAAATATTGATTTCTCAATAACAGATCACTGGCAATTTGAGTCCAATAGTATCAATATTCTAAAGAAGAGTCCTACATTTTTTCAGTGAGCAAAATAATGATACATTTTTTTGTATAAAAGTACTAAGACTGGTGTCTGGGTTATAATTTGTTCATCGTGATAAAACTAAGTAACATACAACTTCGAAATCGCATTTCAAAACTGAATCTAAACTTCTGATTTTCGGTGGAAACGCTCTACCCGGAAGTCAACGTTAGATTATAACCTTTATTTTAACTTGGATATGAGGATTGGAATAAAATCAAAGCAAGAATTATAGGTAGGTTCTGGAGTTGCCGGGGGCGGCTTGGCGTACGGAAGCAACTTTAGCCAAGCCGCTTCCCACGTCTCGGCCTAGCGAATGAGTTAATAAAATGTATAACCGTCAATATAGGACTAGAAGGTCAGATTGATCATTTCAAGAAGGTCGGAATTGCTGAAGTATGAATTAGGCTTTATTTAATTTCTTACCAAATTCAGCCTAAACCGCTTCAGTCTGAAACAGACATAGAACTATGAAAACTATTACAATAATGACTTTATAAAGAGAATCTACAAACATGTGGTGCATAATCTTTTCGCAAGACATTTATTGCCGTGCAGTCAGTCTATAAATACTATAACATTTTCATATCAAGGACTTGGTATTAAGCACTTGCACACTGAATTTGAACTTTTCATTACCAACAAAGTCCATGGAACTTTTTTGTGGTTTGAGCTAATGCCAGTAATGGTGACTGGTGAGATCAAATGACATGTCAATCTTGAAATTTTTTAAAATCTGAAAATGCTTTTTATTGAGGTCAAAGACACAAAGATCATGTGACACACTTTGTACTGTAATTTTGACCATTAAATCAGTACTTCTGCTTTTAAACCCCACCCTCCACCCACCCCTTCTCCTAACCCCTTTTCCCCCTCCCCATCCCTCCTCCTTCCCTCTCCCTTTATTTGTCAATAAGGTAACGGACAGCATTTTGTTTCTATAAACATTTATGAATTCTGCTTATTTCTTCGACAGCGGCCTTCATCTTTGTCATGAACGTCGTATTCCTGACTCAAAACTCAGCTGGCTTCCTCTTTTGGGCCTTCCTTCCTGATGTATCAGAAGATGCAAGCCTGGCTGATAAGCCCAGGTCCGAGATGGCGGAATTATTCACCCAGAAATTAGAAACTGGGTGGTGTGTTTGGGTTGATTTGACCTCTGGTGGACTGTGTCTTGTGGCTTCTATTGTGTTCTTTTATGCCTCATGCTCTGCCAAAAGGGTGTACAGAAAGTCAAATAGACGGGAGAATGCAGACGGTGAGGATGATGAGCAATTTGGTTTTACTAAAACAACTAAAACATCACGTGGCACCAACACCTAAACTTGATGGACAAAGGCCAATGTTTACTTTATTTTGCTTGAACATACAGATGAATACTGTGCCTATGAATGTTTTTGCTTTTGAATTTATTCCTGTCTGTGTAATATTATACCGTGCACAACCCGGTACAGAATCTAATATTTAGGGGCATTTCTAGCTTGGACTTGAAACGTAAATTGCTGCAACTTGTTTCAGTTCTTATTCAGTCAAATTTATTTTGGAACTAGCATCAAACCCGATACCGGTGTCTGTGGTGTAACCTTTAGGCGCTTGGCCGTCACACACAGGAGACCCAAATTCATTTTGCAAATGAGGAGAATTTTTATTCAGTGCCAGTATCTAGGTCATTTTGTTGGGATGCTGTATCCCTTTCAATGCACGTTGGCCGTGATAGGTAGGGTTGAAACTTGCCTCCTAAATGATCTGGAAATAAAATTATGTTGACAGAGGCTTAAAAACCCTCTTTGAAAGGAGAAAAAATACTGGATCGATAAACATAAATTATGCTGTACAGAGCAACAGAATGGTGTGGGAACCACTCATGTGGGGTGGATCTGCCCAGTTCAAATTTTGTTTTTATGTCAGTATCTGGCGTGAAGAGTATACTTCAAGGCACACTTTATCTTGTTTCATTGCCATGCTTTTTTTTACTGCTACCCTTCAGCAGCTGTCATCACACTTGAGTTTGAAAGACCTAGTTCAGTACCTGGATGTGTTTTTACTGAATTCATTGTACCAGGCTTGTGCCTAATGGCTGATTTTACCCCGGTTTTGTCTTGCTGCACAAACCCCCCCCTTACCTTACTACAGTAGACTGCCTTGCTTGATCTTTCCCAAAGAAGTGTATAGTTGAAGGCTGTACAGAGTGATGAATGGTTAAGAGGATCTACTGCTGAAATTTCTTTGATATTATTCTAGCATCTGCGATTGTGGCCGCGATTTTTGTCTTTTTTAGGTTCGCGAATCGGGCTGCGATTTTTGCATTAAAAATTTTTTTTAAACCCTGCCGTGGAATTTAAAAAATTAAAAAGAAAAACGGAAAATATAAATCAAAACAAAAAAAGAAAAGAAAAGAAACCGAACCTCATTACTTCCAGAAAGAAAGTTTATTTTCACTTCTGCTTCACTTCGTCTCTTTCTCACATGTTGACACAACGTTGATTTGTAATTTCATGTGAAGAATAAGTAATTTACATTCTGTTTATAATTATTGTTATTTATTTCTTATTTTTCCCTCTTTATTGTGTTTTAATTTTTTTTTTCCCTTGTTATTGTTCTTATGTGTTGTTTTTCTATTTTTTTAATGTTTATGTACCGTAATGTCATTTAATGTGATGTTGCTCCTACCTTTTTAAAATTATAAATGTGTTATGTTAGAACCACAACCAAATACTGACACTGGCAGGCCCCTTGTGTTTGATTCCATAACTTACATGTCATATCGTGTATGCCTACTTTTCCTTGAATCACGCACGTTTACGGTTAAAACGGCCAGTTTTCACATTGGTGGATGCACGCCCTTATATGTTAATTTTTGAGGTTGTTTATGTGCTGCTGTGATTTTGATTTCATTCTGTTGTGAAACCTTTATTTTTCATGTTTTTACACTTTGTGTTGCTACAAATGATGTTCTGGATGCTTAAAATAGAGCACAAGAAATTCGATGTGCTTCTCTTTATTCAAACAGACGTACAGAATTCCCGAGGGTGACAGATAAGGGAAAACATGGCAAAAGATGTTCTTATACATCTGGTTGCCATCGTATCTAGGTACTTGTATATAATTGTTCACCATCTTGAATTTGTCAATAAATTTAAATTGGCTTAAAACTCATTCGGTACGTATTATTTTCGGCTTGTGGACGAATTTTTTTCGCGAGGGCGAAATGAGATGATGACTAGTGGGCAGTTAAAAGGTCTTTGGGGCCACAAATTCAAATAAATACCAACGTATTATATACCAATATTTTCAGCATGGTTTGTAGAATACATCTGTAATGTTTATTTATGTATTTTTCAACTTTGGTTCCTGTAAGAGGCAATTATGCAACGCAAATTTGAATGGATGCGGATAACATTTGAAAATAAAAAATTACTAATCTTTGGTGAAACTCAAAAAATATGTTTGCACCTAGTCAAATGATACATCAAAATAACCATAAATGAATATAGAACTGGAAAATATTGAAAAGTTTGCTGTTATTTACATACATTCCATGATATTTGTACATTTGGATCATAACATCCGATATTGAAAAAAAAAATTAAATTTTATAATCTTGAAAAAACGATTACAAACAGAAAAAACCCACTCGTATGTTATATGGAATTATTCAGAATTGCATTTGGAATTAACTTATACATGTCTTGAGTGGCACTTTTGTGAAATTTCATTAAAAAGTAGTGATTTTGGGGAGAAAAAATATTTTGACAATTTAGATCTAGACCTAGATCTAGCACTAAAAAATATTGATTTCTCAATAACAGTGCATTGGCAATATGAGTCTAATCGTATCAATATTGTAACAGAGAGTCAAACATTTCTTTAGTGGGCAAAATAATGATAGATTTTGTTGTGTAAAATTACTAAGACTGGTGTCCGGGCTATAATTTTGGCATCGCAATAAAACAAAGTCGAATAAACTACGAAATCGCGTTTCAAAACTGAATCTAAAATTCCAATGTTCAGTGGAAATGCTTGACCCGGAAGTCAACATTATATTATGACCTTTATTTTAACATGGATATGTGGATTGGAAGAGAATCTAAGCTAAAATTGAAGATTGGTTCTCGAGCCGCCGGGGGCGGCTTAGCGTACTGACGGCACTTTAGCCGCGCTGCCCCCCGCGGCTCGGCGCAGCGAATGAGTTATGACCTGTTAGTTCTACACAGGAAAGAAACCTGTTCTGAGTGCTAGTAAGTGCACGCCTATCTTTTTATTTATAGGAGTAATAATACAATGTTTATTAACTCTGAAAGAAAAATGTATCACACAACTAAAAATTGCAGGAAAAAAAATCTTGTTTTAGAAAGGAAAAAAAAATAAACCTGGCGGACCCAGGAGAAAAGACTATACATTGACACAAGTAAAATTGTGTGACAACCTAAAATCAGTCACTTGAGTTAATTCAATTTTTCCAAAATTACTGATTGATTGTCTTGTATTAAATGGGGAATTAATACAATTAGACATATCACACTATTTTTCCTGGAATGTAAAGGGCCAGAGCATGGGATTTTTATCCTGAACCCTCAACAGTATACTTTCTAATCTTAAGTATGCGTGAGTGAACTGGTATGTTTGTCTGCCAGTCTCTGGATGCGTAATAATTATAATAATAAATGACATTTACATTGCACTCAACCTCAATTAAAGTACACTGGCTCTGAGCGCTTTACAATACAGTACAACGTACAACAGTAACATAAAAAGTTGTGTTCTGACTAAAAAAAGAAAGTCACTCCAAATATTCATCTTATTAATTTTAAAACAGAAACGACTTCAGCTGACTTTTGAATGAATCAAAAGATTTTGGCATTCAAATGCCCTTTTACCCATTGTTTTAGTTTGCAGCTACCTGTCTGTATATTCTCTTAGTGTGTCTGTTTACTTTACATATACATAATGTGTCAGTACTTTTTTAAAAAGCAGATCTATGAGAGTACTTTCGTGATTTATTCCACTGCGCGTTTACTGAGTACTTTACTACCTTTTTGCCACAGTCACTTTCAGTTTCAGTGTCGGTTAGTATAGTTTACCTTACCCAACCCTTACTATTCATACCACAAATGATATTTTTTTCCACAAATATAAGCGCCCTGTTTTCCTTCCTTTGCTTAACTATGCCATGATATTTTGTGATGCAAAATGCAGGCTGTACTTATCCCATGGTCATAATTATCTTTAAAGCCCATATTATTTGAGGGTGGGTTTTTTTATGTTAAGATTGTCGTTGCACGTATGACTTGCATGTTCAAAGGTCTCTGTTGTATGATATTCCTCACCTTCCTATCCATCTAGTCTACACTAGAGCTGGAGTCTGCTCAATTAATCGAAAGCTTGCGAGCAACGGATGGCTTGCGCCAGAGGCTTGCGAGCAGACTTGTGCTTTGCTTTGCCTCCCGCTCGATACCGGGATGAGGGGTTCTGACACTAGTGGCTTTGCGGATTGCTAGTAGTTGGTGTGGACCTGAAGCTTAGGCTTGACTCAACTTATCATGCTGGTGATTTGATTTGATTATTTGACCTAGTGATTTGAGGCTTGTGACTTGAAGTAGGGGCTTGCGAGCACTAGCGGGTTTGCTATCAGAGTACAGCTCTAGTCTCCACAGACTTTTTACTTCCAAAAACAAGCTTCGACCAACCCATTTCTTCTTCTTTCATTACTAATCCTGTTTCCTGCCAAGGCCTAGTCAGTCAGTGGGTTTGGACTTCCTGTTGTGGTTGTTCATAAACAGCTCCCATTGGGCTTGGCCCTTTGTCTCAGTGGCATAATTGTGATAACTTTGGCTGATGGAGGAGTATGGTCAGCTCAATCACAAACCTCATTATACATCATGGTGTAATTACAGTCACGGTACAGTAGCTGGAAAAACCATTTCAAGTCAGTCATGCAATGATTGATATGTTTTATAAATCAAAGACTATTTTTTAAAATTGTGACAGAGGTCACAATTTGGGCAATCTTGTTTAGTTAAGGGTGTTTGTGTTTTGGTAACTTTACTTAACAATGGTTTCCACGTATGTTACACTGTTAATATATCCTCCTCTTTTGTTGAGTGCCTGCAAACAATTATGTTATGATGTTTTTCTTCCAGTAGAACAATTAATATTTTCTTTTCATTTTCTATTCTGATAATCCATATTTTGCTGTTTGCAACCAATTTTGCTGTTTGCAACCATTTTTGTTGTTTCATGTGTATGTGTACACTCATTGCTATATTATGTTGTAATCATAGTCACATAAAAGAGATCACAACATTTTCATTTATTGATCCCCAATTTTTAAACTTTTGTTGAGTTTATGGGGTTTGTTTTTTTCAAGCCTGAGCTTCTTTTGACTAGTGTGTGTTTGGTTATTCTGAATCCATTTATGTCTCTTGATAGTCTTTGATAGATTTCCCTCAGATAGGATTATACATTTAACCCCTTTGCGACACTGGGTCAATTCATGCTTATCTGAGCACAGATATGGAGGGGGCTCTCGTAGCCTAGAGGTTAAGGTGTTGGCCTCTCATTCAAAGGTCCCGGGTTCGATTCCGGGTAGCGACCAACAAATTTTCTTCTCTGAAATTGTCTCCTTTCACATCCTTTCCTGATCTCTAACAATGTTCTGTTGTCTGCTTTCATTTCCACTTTCTGCCCCCACCCCCTCACCTCCTTTGCCTCCTCCTCTGGGCTCCTGACTCTTTCTGCAGCCTTTCTACTGCTACTCCTTGGCTCCTCCTAACTGCTGTCTTTCTGCCACACCCCTGATCTTCTGGTAGGAAAGCTCTACACCTAGCCTTCTCGGACAAGGGCGAAAAATCTCGGAGGGCCCGTGTGCAAGTTGCGCACGTTAAAGATCCCTTGGTGGTCTAAAATCGATAAGAGTAGGCTTCGGCCGCCACCCGGGCAAAATTCAAAATTTCCTACCAACGAAAAAGTATTAGGTGTGTCCCGCGCGCTCATATGACCTTATGCAGTTGCGAGCGCCGTAAAACCCTATACTAAACAAACAAACAGACAGTTTTGGATGCCCAGGGACAAGGACTAGTGCTAGGTTGGTTGCCTATAATTAGAACTGGTTTATAGATACTGCTATCTCTAAACGAAAAAGATTTCTTTGTACAGTAAAACTATCGCTGAATTTGAATCTGCAATTAGTTTTATGAAGTGCATCTAATAGAAGCAATATATGCCAGATACAAACTATGAAGCCTAGCATTCTTCGTCATCATGGTCTTCATGTTTTGTAAGGCACAATGAACACTGTCGAATGTCACAGCAGCAACTTGCTTTCTTCACGGTATGAGAAAAAAATGACAAATGGGATACATCATGTAGGTCACAAAGGGGTTAAATTAAAAATGTCTTCTTTCAATTTTCCAACCTATTCTTACTCAAAAGTATTTGTACAACATAAAATATGTTCTGCTTTTTAATTACAATGCAAAACAATTCTGTTGGTACACTTTTTTGTACTTTCCTAGTAATATTTTTAGACTTAATTGTTATTTTTGGCTTTGATTTTTTTCCATTTTGTTAAGCTCGTGTTCACGCTGTGATATCAGCACTGCTGTTTCAGATTTTTTAGAATATAAATTTTAATCTTTTTTTAACAGGTGCAAGAATTTCTCTTGATTTTAGATGTACATAAAACTTTTATCTCATTTTTCTCACATGTAGTCGATGCACCCCTCACTCGCAAAAGCCATCAAAAACAATTTGTGATATTGTGATATATCTGGGAAAAAAAAATTTTAACAGTCAATTCAGGTATTGTCATTTTTTATACAGAAAATACAATAAACTACAAAATTTAACCATTGCACACATGTGGACCCTTTTGATTCTTAGGCACACGTTTGTACAGTCAAAACTAATAAATTTGTAAATAGTTCTTTGATTTAGTTTAAGTGACATTGCTTTATATTAATGTTCTCAGGCTTATATTTATATATATTTTATTTATTATGGTTGTATGTTCGGGCAATTTATAGACAAGTTTAACATAATAAGTGAGGCATCATAGAGAAATCAGACGCTAGTCAAAATAACGAAATCTGAGAAACGGGCATTTTTCTGCCAGTTAGGCAATTTTTATTTCGAATTTTTGTTTTTGTGTCTGTACAAAAACTTGTGTGAATTATAGGCCTACTTAAAAACATTGATTGAAGGCTCAAAATATGTCATTCTTCAGTCTTCAAGGACTCTTTAGCTACATTGCAGCCTCTCTATAACAACATCGTCCTGACCAGATAAAATATCGTAATAGAGAGTTGTCGTTATGGAGAGGCATCCAAAAATTACTCATGATATATAAGGAAAAAATCCGGACCTTGGCCTCATGTTGCTATACAGAGGATGTCGTTATCGAGAGGCTGCACTGTATTTGTGTTGCTATAACTTGACGACTATTTTCTTTCTAATTTCATCCCTGAATACAAGCGACCTCTCCTCCTTCAGTCACAGATATCTTGACTTCTATTCAAGATAGATGCATTTTTCAAAGAATTCATTTTGTAAGCGGGTCATCCACTATACTGTACATTTTTTAAAAGATTTTTTTTTATCCTCTCTAGCTGCTCTTCGTAAGAGGGATATATACAAAAGTGTACCCACCTGTTATTTTAAAACAAAGTCAATTCTCTGTATTCAAGTGCTGTGAAGTGAAATATATTCAAAATCTTATTGTGCTACTGAAAAATGTTTATATATGAGTACACACATGTACTATGTTTTCCTTTTGTATAAATCTTGTTCTTAATTAACTTTGTTTTTAATATGACCATTTTTTTCGTATATTTTAATATTTAGATTCATATTGTAATGCAATGTATTATTGTATTTTTTTTTATATACAAGTTCATTATGCTCCTGAAAATACTCATCCAGCAATTGACTTTTATTGCTCTTTTTAGCAGATCTGTTGTAATGATAAGACTGAATTTTCTGTTGTGTTTGCTGACGATACCAACAGTATGCTCAATCACTCCCGCCAAAACAAATGTTATAATACAGAACTTCTTTGTTAGAATGGGAGGTGCTCTTTTGAAGGAACAAAAATTTCCACTAGTGCAAAGGAAGCATATATTTTTAAAATGTAAAATAAACTTTGTACTGTAGTTTCCAATTTGAAAAGTAAATTTTTTAAAAATTGAATTGTTTGAAGTTTAAATGGTTGCTTAATACAAATTACAGTGCAGTGTAGATTTGATATAGATTCTATATGTAAAAACAATCATAATCACACTTTAAACCCCCAGATTACCTTGTTGATGCAAGTGGATATTAGGGTAAAAATAGCGAGCCATCTTCCAAGTGTTTGAATTTGTCTCTTCTTACATCAGCCTACTCCTCAGTATTATGAGTATTACTATTATGAGGTTACATACGATACAAGTTCTCCATGATTATGTACCAGAGATGTCCTAAACAATAAGGCTTTCTGTGCAGTGTATGCCTTTCCCCTTTCCTCATTTAAAAAGATAAATTTACCTTCCACTCATTTGTGAAGCTATTAAGAGTTGTTCTCTTTTTTAGTAGATCTACAATTAATAGATTTGAATTTTCTTATATATATATGTAAATTCTTATTCATGATTTAATGATAATCACTGCGTACTTTTTATTTTAAAATACAAGAAATTGCTTTTTGTAGCCATAAACATATATTTTTTTTCTATTTCAACCTTATGTGCAATCAAACAGTGATGACAAGCATTTAACAAAGAACCGTATTATGATAATGCTTTACGGTTTACGTAGTCTAAAACTAACAGACGCTCCTTTTTTCCTCTCGTTATTGGAATGGAGAAAAGTGAATTTTCTTTTATAACTAGATAGCAATATTCAGAATTAACTGGTGGAAAGCAGAAGCAAGCATGGAAGTAAATAGCATCCAATTTTTAATGTTAAAATTGGCATCTTTTTAAGAGTTATGAATAAATATGCTGTGAAATGCTGACAGTGCTGTGATGTGGCCTAGTGGTTAGGCTATCGGACTTGCAACCGTAAAGTCGTGGGTTCGAATCCCGTTAGGGACCCGACGTTGTGTCCTTGGGAAAGGCACTTTACACGAATTTTCCTCACTTCACCCAGGTGGGAATGGGTACCCGGCTATAGACAGCGAAAGATCTTGTCAGTTTGTTAGTGTTTGAGCGCTTAAACAGCTGCTTGCACTCTATGCTTCCCGGGAAGCTGAGAATGTTTCGGAGTGTTCTATGGTCTGCTGGGGTAAAAATATAGTGTAAAGCGCATAGAGCCTGCTGTTGAGCGGGGATATGCGCTATACAAATGCTATTTATTATTATTATTATGTGTAAATTTGTAATTTAATCTATGAGCCTTAGGCCTACTTACAAATCTAATTACAATTTTTGGTGTTGTGAGCAAATATTTTGTTCCAAGTCTCCCACTCTTTCTCCTTTGCGATTTTGTGCTTTTTAAATATTTGTAACAATAGTTTTAGAAGATAATAGCATCAACCTTAGCATAGTCACAATGGTTTGCAGTGCAATTTGTTAGTGTTAGTACTGTAGTCTAGGTAGAGTAGAATGACGTTCAGTCACGTCAGAATCGGGGTCTCTATTTTGTTGTTTATTAGCTCAATATAATATATTTAATAGTTACAATAAGAGATCTCAATTATATACAGCGCATATCTTTGGGCTCTATGCACTTAACAATGTGTTATGACCTCGACAGACACAGAGTATTCTTGGCTTCCGAAGAAAACATTTGATACAAGGATCTTCATAGCAAGAAAGCAGTGTCATTTGTGAAAGGATAAAGTAAATAGTTGACTACATCCACATGGCAGCCAGTAGTTAGTGTCTATTGGAAGAATTTATGCATGTTAACTTTTCTTGTGACTTGTGTAGAACAATAAATTAGTACCGATTCCAATGAAATTGTTTTTTTGTTTTTTTACACATACGTGTCTGATATATTGATCTAATGTGTTAAAAAAAAATGTTTCGCTGGACTGTCATTTGCCTTTGGTTTAAATGAAAGACCTTTTTCTTTTGCATACAGAAGATGTGAGTTTGATTTCGAAGTGAAGAGGTCAGTTATAAGATGCATTCCATGTTAGCTGGATGTTGTATCCCACTCAGCAAAGGTGGACTGAAACTGTGCTGTCCACCTCCTTTTTTATTTTCAGTAGGAGTTTTAAGGCACCCGCAACTTCATACGGTCATAAGGGCTGTGCAACTTACACAGGTGACCTCCAAGATTTTTCGACCTCATCCAAGAAGGCTTGGTGTTAGATCTTACCTACCCTAAGATCAAGGGTGTGGCTGAAAGACAGCAGTAAGAAGGAGCCAAGGAGTAGCAGTTGAAAGGTTGCAAAAAGAGTCAGGAGCCCAGAGGAGGGGGCAAAGGGGGTTGGGGGAAGAAAGTGGAGACTAAAGCAGACAACAGAACATGGTTTGAGAGCAGGAAAGGATGTGAAAGGCAAAAAATTTTAGAGAAGAAAACTTTCCGTGGCTGTCAGGTTTCGAATCCAGAACCTATTGAATGAGAGGCGAACACTGTAACCTCAAGACCACGAGAGCCCCCAGCCCACCTCCTGAATGGTCATGGTGTTTGCCAGCAAACACTCTAAAAAAGGTCTTGAGAATTTGTCCACCCACCTCCCCTCCACTATATTTTTTTACTCAATCAAGGTACAATGTACATTGTTGGGCACCCAAAACACTACTCACTCTCGTGTCAAGTTCTCTTTTTACTGTGCAATTAACATGATGCATTAGCTCAAAGAAAAACGCACACCTCATCGTGAGCAACCTATTCAAATGTACAAAACTCACAAAGCAAAATTTGTCAGGAGTGAAAAAAAATTGGTTTTCCATCCTCTTTATAAAATATTACATTCATTCTGTATCTTTTCTTACTTTTTTTTTTTTCAACGTTTAGAATTAGAATTTTGACCAAATATTTCATGACTATATGAGTATGCAACAGATACCACACATTGTCAAAGTACAATAACATTTTTTTTTTCGAAATGGAGGGCTTAGTAGTACATCTGAACAGCTGGCTGACATTATTGTGTTTAACAAGGGATCATGTTTGATGCTGTTGACCTTGCACACGTCAGGCCTACCATTATCTTCAATTCAATACTCCCCATTAGTTTTGAATTGTGCAATATTTTAACAACACTTTGCAGTCACACAGCCAGCAGTACAAAATACCCCATCTGGTCACACAGGAGAGTGACGCAACGGACTTCTCGGCAGTACGAATAATTTTCACCGTCGCATTATAGCGCCAAGTGACCACAAAGTGTTTAAGCAAACAGTAGCCACTCCAAGGTACATTTTGATACCTACTCTGTGGTGTTTTGTTCTTTCATCTTGCCAGGTAAACTCCTGACCTCTTGACATCAAGCTAATTTGTTCTACTGAAAGAAATGTATCATCATCATCATCATCATCATCATCTAGTGCCAGATCTGCGACAGACATCAGCGATTATGGTTCTCCATTCATTCCTTTGCTCGTATGCTCTCAAAAAAGCTACGTTTCCCTGATCTTTCCAAAACAAGAAATGTATACATAATTAAAATGCAAAATCCAAGAGCATATATTATTATATACACCAAAATCACACAATTAAAAAACCAAACTCGTTTTACACAGAGAACCTTTAAATACTTTAATACATATCCAGTCTTGGAGACAATTTCCAAACACCCAGTGGCACAAGAAAGTCTTGTTTTTTTAAACCAAAACAATCATATGTATTGTATATATTATATATAAAGTGCTGCAAGAAAGGTGCATCGCAAATCTTGCATATTCTCTTAATAACAAGACTTTTAAAGTCTAAAGTCCATTCTCATCTATGACCTATGTTTCATCCTTCATGATATTTTTCTTCTTTTAATTCAATCTGTTCTACGTAATAAAAAAAAAAGAACATGTCCAACCAATCTTTTGCATACTCCTCAATGTGAACCGACATGAGGTAGACATAGGTGTGGTGAGTGGTGATAATTTTCTGTCAATAATTGGCGGAAATCTGCTTTTTTCCTTCTGCCAGAAATTTTCCTCTTTTTTGAAACATTTACTCCGCTTTTCTGTGATTCCGACCCAGCAGAAAAATCTCATGAGCTTCTGTCGACAACAGATGGTAGCCCAAACCAACCCGTTGAAACTCTGCCCGATGCGATAGAATAATTCTATGAGACACTGGGCCAGGAACTAAACCTTCTGAATACGAAACTTTACATTAACAATACCCGGGCCGGATGTTTTGCATTGAGCGGGATTTGGCCTGATTCTTTCATTAATCCATTCCATTCTCATGCTTTACGACTGTTCAGATTTCTGAGACGACCATTCGCGTTGTATTCTGTTTATTAAGTTTAAACCATCGTTTTATTCATCTTGGCTCCAAATGTAATTAAATTCTATCAAAATATTCAAAATGAAGGAATAGTCAAAAAAGCAGAAAGTGTTTGTGTGAAGGAAGTTAACAAAAAGACAAAAAAACAAATTTTGTTAGATCAAAAGGTTGTGTTGAAGACAAAGAAAGGAGAGACTAGCATTTCATTTGGTGATTCAGTTGTGAAAGTGGATATACCAGGAAAAGCACTGTGCAAGTATTGAGATCACTTGATAAACTACTATGCCAGCTGAGGTAAGGACGCAATCTTGATGCCCCTGAAATCTAGTAAACAGGTTAGTGAGGTCGACAATTGACAAAGCAATTACACTCTTGGTGCTGACTTTGGTAAAGCCACAAAACCAGCATTGTTTCCCCTTTTCAGTAAAATTAAAAAGAAAAAGGAGTCTGATCCTTTTAGATCAATCTGCATTTGCTACATCCAACAGCTCGACCACCAGCCCTGCCCCTCTTCCATCCCCCGTACATGAACAAAAACGAGCCGTACCATTGAGTGATAGGACCACCAACCTTGAGGCCATGATTGTTTCATTTATGGCGGAACAAAACACTTCCTTTGCCTTTAATGTGGTGTCTAAGCTTGTGGATCTTATTAAAGAATTTGCTTCCGACCCGAAGGCTCTAGGCCATATTAGACAAGATCGGTGTAGTGCAGTATACAAGTTGAAATATGGTGTGAGTGACTTTTTTAAAGATAGTTTAGTGAAAAACTTAGGGCATTGTCCCTTTTCTATGAACATTGACGAAGCCACTGCTGCGAACAACAATCGCAAGGTAGGCCTACTTTCTGTGCTTGTCAGCTATGTCAGCTCAGTGAAACAGGAGATCATAACAACATTTTGACTCAGTTGAACTTATTAGGTGTGATGCTCTTAGTATTTTTGAGGCTGTTAAGGAATTGATTGATGTGAACTCCATTCCATGGACAAATCTACAATCCTGCTTGATGGACTCGTGTTAGATCAAGAGTGGATCTAAATCAGGATTTGAGACAAGGCTGCGGGAGAATGCCCCTCATCTCCTAGATATTGACGGCGACTCATACCATCATGTCCACAAAGCTTGCAAAAAATTTTGTGAGCCATTCAACTTCAGGGATAAGCTCCTTTTCATTGACCTCCATTCTGACTTTCTTCAGTATTCCTCTTAGTCAAAAGCTTTAATGTCAGAGCTCTGTTCTATTTTCTGAATTAAGTTCATCGTGCCCAGCCGTTTTATTTCTCACCACTGGCTTTCTGCATATCACTTGGCTATTCTCATGCTAAGGCTGTATGATACGTTAAGGCTGTATTATTCAGCAACTGTGACAGACGTTTAGATCAAACGCGACATACATATATTTACAACAACCAGATTAGCCAATCCTAAAGCTAAGAGCAGGACTTACGACAGTCTTCATCTTTTGAGAGAAAAGGCAAAGACCATGACAAAAGACGGCAAGGCCAGAAGGGAGAGGATCAAAGAAAGACTCTTTGAAAGAAACAACTGGAACTTGATGGTAATGAGTTTTTATGCTTCAGTCGTACCCATCATGAAGGATTATGTCTTAAAGTTTCAAAGCCAGGAACCACTGATTCACCTTATCTTCAAGACCACCAAGTGTCAGTGACAAAAACATTCTTGGCATGCTTTATGAAAGCTGAGAAGACAAACATTTCCCCTAAGAAACAGGCATCTATCGATGTAGATTGGGTGGAGAATCACCTTGACCTTGAGTACTGCATAGTAGGCAAAAGAGAAAACAGATTGTCTCATTCTCGTCAACAAATCCTACAGTCTTTCTGCCAAGCACCTTCAGAAGGCATTTCCCCTCACTACTTCCCTGATACAGAACCTCTCTGTTGTCACCAAGGGCCTCATGCAACTAACTGAAAAGTTTGACCATTACTTAACACCAGAGGATCAGGAGAAAATTTTAATAGAGATAAAAGACTTTACCATAGCTGGGAAACATTTATCTGGACAGAGGGTTGATGTGTGGTGGGCAAGTCAAGAAAAATTCCCTGTCCTTCGAAAGCTGGCCAAAACCTCTCTCACTATTTTTCATGGGCCACTGGTAGAATCCTCATTTTCTTACATTACATGAAGGATGTAGTAATGAAAAACAAATCTGCAAGTCTGGATGTGGCAATAATTTCTTCAGTTCTAACTGTGAAGTATGCCTTGAAAGCAAGAATACATCAGCAGTAGCCTGCTTCAAGAGGAGGGACAAACTGTATCAACCTATTGATTGCAGTTTGATAAGATCAGTCAGGTTAGCTCCAGTCAAATACAAAAAACAATAAGAGCTGGCAAAACAAAAGGCCATTCAAGCAAAAATGGACCTGGATTTTAGGATCCAGAAAATGCAAACAAAATGTAGCACCAAGCATCTCAGAGAAAAGGCTGTGAGGAAAGCACTTTGAAGGCAGCCAAGCAGCCCAGCTCTAAAGCTAAACCCAAGTCCATCCAGCACAAGAGGCCACCCCAGCCTCCCAGCAAGAAGCAGAAGCTTTGTTGAAGCAGCTTCCCCAACCAGTATCCCTTCCTGTATACCCTCCTACAGTTCCTCATAGGTAAGACCAAAGTTATATTCGGGGGGGGGGGGTGGTGGTTTGGTTCATGTTTGTGGGGTGACGAGGATTTTCCTCTTTTTAGACCATTTTCTATTATCACCACTGGGTAGATATTGTCCAAAAACTCAAGCCATTTCAACCCGATTATGCCACTTGTAAAGTGAATTCACCGATGGCTTGGAGATGGCAAACTTTGTTACTTTATTTTTACTCTAACTTGTGTCGATTATCTGTAGTAAGCTTGTTCTTCAGCTATTAAAGAAAACTGAAAATTTCTCAGTTGGTGGCCGTATTTTCATAATTCAAGCTGAATTCGAGCTATAAGTGTGTCTCATGAAAGTGTAGCGTTACAACAAATCATTCACCGGCACATGATACTTGCTCACGCTTCGTTTTGGGTTCAGTTCATACTTAACTGCAATAAATGTTCGATTTATTTTAGTGTTATTTGCTTGCTGGTATAGCGCCCTTCAGGTTAGGCCTACGCCATGTAATGTAAGATGATAAATCTGTGTGATGTGTGTAGGTATGTAATAAACGACTTTAACCTATATCACAGCCTGTCTGGAGATCTTACAACTTTACAAAAGCATACTGGTAGGCCCTACATGTTAAATCTAACAATCTAACCAAATTTTCTTTAGCTCAAGTTGATGCAGCCCACCACGTTAAAGTATTAAAAAAGTGTCAGAATACATACTAGTAGGCAAGGTCGCAACATGGACCGGCTAAAACTGAGAGGGAGTGACCTAATTAGAAATAAGAAAATTTTTTGTGTTAGGAAACCAGGCAGGGAAGACTAAGAGGTTGCACAGTGCAAAGCAAGGTTACAGGTACCAGATTTCCAAGCATTCCTGATCAGTATTGTGATAAAGAGAGCATGATGATCCCTCAGACGGACTCTCCCTCATCCACACTGATCTTGAGGATGCAAGATTTGACGTCAAGAGTTGTATCCTCAGTCCACCAAACATGGCCACCAACAGAAATCAAAGAACGCCAATTTTAAATGTAGTCACAATAAAATCAATGCGACAGAAGCCCAAAACGCAGAAGAAAAATTAAAAGTAAGACTATTTTGTAAATCAATGCGACAGAAGCCCAAAACGCAGAAGAAAAAATAAAAGTAAGACTATTTTGTATTCTTCTAAAACCCCCCCAAAAAGATACCGAAAGAAAAGAGGCCCAGTTTCCCATCTGAATTTATGGTTCAGCCATCGGCTTCTTTAAACTGAATTTTAACCAAATTTTTTTTTCTTAAAACAACACTTACCAAAAAAACCCACAAAAAACTCTGAATCAAAGGGACTGGTCAAATGGTAGATCCAGTAGGGACCAAAACTGATGGACATGTTATAATGCACTACCCAAGCTTTTAAGAGCTTAGTATTAGTGCGTCAATCAACAGGTAATTTAAGAGAAGCAATGATTAAAAACACACTCCTCCTACTGCCTCTACTTAAAACTGTCCAAAAACTCAGTCACTTTCAGCGCAGCTTCCTCTTCCTCCTGCTGTTTCAGCTGCTGTTGCTGTTGTTCCTCTGTATACAGCATTGGACCTCCACTTATCTGATTCTTGTCCCTGCTGAGAGCAACAGTGTCTTCGTACTGATCAGAAACAGCTTGTCGTGCAGCTGTGAAACTTCCAAAAGTATACGGGACAGCAGACACCGACTGGTCAGTTGCGGTCATTTCATCATTAGACTCATTCTCATTCTGGACAAATCTTGTGTCGACAAAGAATGATTTCGGTACTTTAGATTTCTTCACTTCTGAAGTTGTCGGAGGTTGCTCTTGCGCATGGGGTCTTTTTAGTGATTCAGCAAAGTAGCTTGAAGGATCAGAGTTCTGTGGAACTGTCTCTTCTGTAGATGCAGTGTGTTGCTGTGATGCAATAGGAGCATTACAAGGGTATGAAGGATAATTTGAAAAGTGTGGAGTCTGACTTGGGTATTGAGGGGCATACCCACCGCCAGCTGTTTGTTGTGAAATACCAGTAACATTACTTGCAGAGGCAGATGTGATGTCTGGATATGCATATGTCGGATAAGCCGCTTGGTTTGGATAAAGAGGGGCATGTCCAGAGCTGGAGTCTTGTGTGGTAGCATGAGCACTGAAGGAGTTTGATGGGAATCCTTGGTAAGTAGATACTGCATTGACTTCTGCATTTGGGTTCTGAGAGTGTGAGTACGTTTGGTACAAAAGGGAAGGTGTCTCGGCTGCTCCATGTACGTAAGGGAAAGCAGAGTTTGCATCAGAGGAGGGATACACTCCAGGCAAGTGTTGAGGAAGTCCACTCGGAAACTGAGACTGAGAATAGCTCGAAGTCTGATCGAGTGGTGGGCTGGAGGGACCTGGTTGGGGAGAGGGATGAACACTCGAGGTCTGAGAGTTGCTACTTTGTGAAAGTTCTAATGCCCGTGTGAGGTGATTGGAAGATGTGTTCAGGTCGACCTGCCGTGGTTTTGTGACTGAAGAACTACCGCCATCCCCTTTGGTGATGGCCGCACTACAAGTTTTCTTTTGAGACGGCGGTAGTGGGATAGAGTCCAAATTATCAGTGACGGGTATTTCTTTCACCGGAGGTTGAACACTACCAATAGTTGCATTCGCAGAAGAAAGTAGTCCCCCTCTTGACTTGCTGGGAGGTGCGGTATCTCGACCATAGGAAGCTGGAGGGGCAAAATTTGAATTCACACCAGTCATTGATTTCTGCAGGCGTCTTGCTCTCATCTGATCAATGGGATTTGACTGGCTGCGTCCCTGTGCCGATTTCTGGCGACCAGAATCTGCAAAATATGCTGAAGGGGGAGCAAACTCAGCCTCTCGTTCATCTCTGCGCCCTTCCACATAATTTTTGTGACCCCAATTTGACGGATCTGAAAAATAGAAAAGGGTAAAATAACAACAGTAAGATAGAATGACCAAATCAAAGCCAGGATAATGGAACAAAGATTACTGCTTTTCCTTTTTCTTTCTCTATTTTGACAAGAAGATCACATTAAACAATAACAATACACAGTGGGCAAAGTCACTGACAATAATAAAATATTCCGTACACTTTGGTTTTGCTTAAATACATGAGACAGGGTGAAGAAATCAGGTGCTCGTCAAAACAATGAAAATGAAGAAACTAGCATTTTTCCACAGCTTTGGGAATTTTTTCAAATTTTTGTATTTTGGTTCAACATCTTCTACGTTCACTAAAGAACACATTTATGTATGGATTTTATGGAAAAACATTGATTAAACGAAAAAAAAAAAAGCAAATTTTCAGTTTCCATGGACTCTCAAGCAAAGGAAATAACTAAACTTTGGAGGCCATTTTCTAGCAAATTTTACCTCTAAAACCAGGAGACCTACACCCACCTCCTTCAATTGCTAATGTCTCAACTTGTATCCAAGATAAGATAAATGGATATTTTTTTCATCGAAAGCAAGACAAATGAACAAGCTTTTAGGTGATACCAATAACTCCACATGCCCAAAAATTGACAAGCGCCTGATTCCAACGTGTCGGGACACAAACAGTCATACATGCACCAGAGCTCAGAACAATCCAACAAGTTAAGGTTCTAAATGAGTAGGGGAACACACACACACATATATGTGTGAAAGATTGTTGTTTTTTTTTCTTTTAACAATCTGGTACAATGTATAGTCAGTTTGGTAGGAATCAAATTTGAATTTTGCTAAGGTGGAGAAAGTGGAGACGAAAGCAGACCATAGAACATGGTTAGAGAGCAGGAAAAGAGGTGATAGGAGAAAATTTTAGAGAACAAAATGTTCCATCACTGTCAGGATTCGAACTCGGGACCTATTGAATGAGAGGCAAACACTGTAATCTCTAAACCACGAGAGCGCCCTTCCAATAGTTTAAAATAAGAGTAATGTGTAGGGTGTGAAGTACGAGTCTTATTACATTGCTCTACAAAAGCTATCTCAATAAATGTAATACAGGGGAATCCTGTTATAATGAGAGGGAGGGGACCGGTGCAAAATGTCCGTTATAGAAGGACTCTCGCTATAAGAGATCCAGTAATAAATTCAAGGGAAACTGTAAAGTAGTCCAAAGCTATGAGTTTGGTGTTCTGTTTATTTCTTTTTGCTACCTCCCCTGAAGATGATTTTGTTTCAACATGACCTCTAGGTCTTACCTGATCAAACTTCGAATCAGGTTTCTTTCTCTAGGGCTAGCGGTACTGACTGACAGCTCGGGGTTGGCGATCAGAAAGACAGGGCTCTGGGCTAACTCGCCCGCTGTGTTTTCCCCCACCCCACTACACCCTGTGGTGCATTCTGTCCCCTTGAACATGTCACACATTCGCTCCATCCATCACATTTCTGTGACCTCTCCATCCCCGCATCGGAGAAGTGAGAGGCATGGCAGGCCTTGATAATCTAAACTAGGCTTGTGCTGGCTTATCACGCAATGCATTCTGCTTGTCTGCGTATGCCACACCCTCCTCACTCAGTCGCTCTGGCCTTCATTGTTGACACACATGGGCCCTCCCATTCTTTGTTTCGCTAGACCACCAACAAGTTTCTCAACTGGCGAGGTTTTACATTATGTATAATTGGCCTATGCACTGTGCACAGCAGCAGCAATAATCCGCTATAACCGACTCGCATGTTTGTCTGATTGCGCTATAGCAGTATTTTATTTACAAAGGTAAAGAAGAGAAAAAAACGGGGTTTTAGAATTGTGTCTTTATAACAGACTTCTCGTTGTTTCCGGACTCGTTATAAGTGGACTCCACTGTCGTGGACCCCAGTGCTGTAGTGGTCAGAGAACAAAGGCAAAGCAATGTCGAGAGAGAGACATAAACCACCAATATTGGGGATGCGTCCTTGACAAGACTACAACAAGATAGATCTCACAGCTCAAAACAAAATGCTGCACAACCACTAGTGTTCACTTAGAACTGTCAATATACCATATGCTGTTATGGCCAATTTACACATCATAGTAAGCTAGTTTTCCCAAAGGATGAACAATAGAGATCTGTTACTAAAGACCCACCATTTTGCTTTCCTTTGTCCCAGTCTCGCACGTGCATCTTTCTTTTTTCTGCTGCTTCTGCTTCATTAACTGCCATCTTTTCTGTATTTTTGGCTTCGTTAGACTCCCCTTCACTCACAGGATGAGAACCTGGTTGCTCTGATGGCCCATCAACAGTCTCCTCATTTTTGGTTTCTGAAATCCAACAATCAACAGACAATATTATCAAAACTGTGGTGTTCTTAAAGACAAAAAAAGAAAGGTGTTGTCTTCTATTTTCTATCGCACTGACCCCTAAGTAGATCTTTTGGCATATCTGCCTAGACGGCCGAGAAGACAAAAAAAGTGCAGTAGATTGTGACAAAAAAAAAACAGGACACAACAAAATTTAAAGTCTTCTTTCAGTGAATTCTCTGCTCTTTACAACAGAATCTTCATAGTCTGCACTACCTGTATTAGAAAAAAAAATAAAAATTCTCTTGACATGGACCAAACATTCAAATTTAAACCTAAGGAGATAAGCTCATGTATGTCAGGGCTGCCTACCTCAAAGTTTCCATTTCAGGTAAATTCAGGGTCACTTTCAGGTATTTTGGCCCAAAATCAGGTAGTACATAGACAAAGAAGGTAAAAAAAGGATGATAGTTGCCCCAGTACACATAGTAACCATCAAACGGGGCTTGCTTTTCGTGATATGTGGACAATTATATTTTGAAAACTTGATGAAATGAGGCGAAATTTGGGGATTTTTTGTTATCGTTCAAGACACCCATTATTCAGTAATGAATGTGGTATTGAGTGCAGGGTGACTGCCAAAGTGACTTCAAAACTCAAAGTCCATACCAATAGAAACTATATTAAAAAACATATTTTCCGACATTAGCATAGGACACTGACAAGTCCTACGTGACTTAGGTATGACAGACAATTTTAACTAGCTTTGGTCTAAAAATACAAAATGAATCCTGATCTGAGCCTGTGTCGAGGCCAGAACATCAACTGCCAAAACCATGATTGAGTTTCAGCAATCACGGATTTTAAAAAGCATGCAAGACAAAACTTATTTAAAGAAAACTGTTATAGTTCGGCTCACGGCAGAGCAAAAAGTGACATTAGAAGAGAACATGAACTGAGACCTGGAGCTGGAAGGACTGTGAGAGAGTGGGGGGAAGTGATGGACAAAGTATTGCTTTTTATTTTTCAAAATGCTAAATCACAGAACCACTGTTAATTAGTAACAAGCCATCATGATGCAGGGCATCCAACATAGGGGCGCTATGCCACACAGCGCACTCTAATCATAAATATTAGTTTCCAGATCTTATCCTATAGTAAGCTCAAACTCAAATACATTTTTTTTAAATGTTTTTCTTTTTTTCCTCAAGCATACCCCCTCCTCCCGCAAGGTTAAGTGGGGGGGGTCGCAGGGGAAGCTCTGAAAGAAATTGAAATTTAGAGCTTTCCGAGGGTTGAAAATGGCATAAGCATTTCTTCATTGCCACTATTCAATTTGTCATTGCGTCATTGACAAATCTGGCAAATCCGGGAACATCAACCTTGAAGATACAATCACCAAGCCAGTACTCTAATGTTCCCTCATTTATGCACTCGATTGTCAAATGTCAAAACCTAAGAGTACCGCTTTCACTTAGGCCTATCTTTTTTATTTTAGCATCAGTTTTTTCGCACCGCAGCCTTCTCCAGCTGCTATAGACTCGTTTGCGTCAAGCAACTCCCCCCCCCCCCATCAACCCAATTCTTAAGCCCTGCAACGCTCCTATTTTGAATCAACTTTGATGACACCAACAACCGCCAGTCCCTTACTCATGCCGTACTCACATGATGCGAACGCACGCAGGTTCACTGACCGGTCACGATGACAGGCCCGACAGTCTAGAAATCGGAGGACGCTTGTTTTCTTTTTCTTTTCATTAGACAGCATAGTGAGAATATTGATTTTATTTGTATGGCGACACTGTGTTTCTAATGCACAAACTGCATGTCATAACTGTAGACCTAACGTTAACAAACTATCATCCAAAGAATTTTAAAATAGCACATCATCTGATAATTCTGGACTTTGATTTTCCCCATAGAGTCTCAGCACACCTAAACTTGCGCCTGCCGCCATAGCCGCTTATTGACGTGAAACATACTCTCGGGCCAAAATATGACCTCAGTGGCCTTTTCGGATTTGGTTTCAAGGACATTGTGCATTTTCCCAGTGGAATTTACAGATTTCCTCAAAGTCCAGCGGCATTCCCGGGTCCCGGGGATTTTTTCATCCTTGTATCGGTTCTGTCTAATTTTCTAGACCAACACAGATATGAGAAAATTTCGCTCTGATATTGATTTTTTTTCTACATTCACAATTCAATTTTCTAGATAAATGCACAGATTTTCCAGCTGCAGCAAAAACCCAAAGATAGACAAAAAGAATGAATGAATGAAAGGAAGGAGGAAGATTATCTATTGTGAGTAGCCAGATTTTAACCGATTTGCATGTTAAAAACTATTGCCGACCATACAACAGAGAGACAATGGTCGAGAGTACGAAATGCACAATCTGGCAGTTACTAATACAACTTATTGCAGAGAGTTACCGTAAATATCTGAGAAGTTACGGGGGCAAGTCCGGATCATTTGCTTCGGAATGCCGATAAGCTAATACTAATACTGTCTCTGTCTCTCTCTCTCTCTCTTTTAGGTATAGAGTTGATATGATGGTGCAGCACGTATGGAACTTTCGCAATGTACGGATTTCCGCAAAAACTGGGAAGATTGGAAACACTGTTGAACGGGTTTCTTTTCTTCTACTTGCGGCACCCATCGCAAACCCGGTAATTTTGACCCCTTTATCGGTATGGCGATAGAACGGGCCCAAAATCAGCAACTACCAGTAAAATCGGTAGATTTAGGCAGCCTTGGGTATGTACAAAATTGTGTCACATCTCTGTTCTCTGCTTTTCTCAGAATATACAATACACCATCCAACATTAAACACAGATTTTGGACATGAATAAGGAAATTCATGATTGAGTAACTACTGTTCACCTTCTCCTGAAGTCCCTGGCTTAAGTTTGCGCCTCTGTCTCACTTTGGCCAGCCTCGCCTCCATCATGGCCTTCCGCTTGTCCTTGACTTTCTCTTGACGGGAGCGCTCTCCCATTGTCTGGTAAGAAAATATTTGATCATAAATAATGCAGACACCACTGCAGTACAAACCTCACAGACATTTTATCACAAGTGCTGAAGAAATGACACGCCTACACACATTGGAAAAGCAACAGTAGTCTCCGCCTAATCACATGCCCTATAAAGGCATCCTCTATCAAAACACACACTTTCGTCGTATGGTAGGTATTTTTCATCTATAATTCAGATGTACAAATGTAAGCTCACTTCTGAAACCATGTACAGGATCCAGAAAATACACTGGCAGGTAGAGCTTGAAAAGTGGAAATTTTCACAACTCAGAGAACTTGCATCATAATAACAAAGGCAAGTCAAGACAACTGGATATTTGGCAAGACTGCTCCTCGCATAGCACAAGGAAAGTAATGGACATTGTTTTCATACCCTACTGTCCACAAACACATACCTACAAGAGTGATATGTTTGGGTGACTGACATGTCTTTTGATAGGTGGTCACTCAAAATATGCCTTTGAGGGATGGGCTCTAAAACTGGTCACAGGAAATGTTTAGATCTATGAATGATGTGCAACACACATGAATGCTGTAGAGCACTATAAAGGCCTAGAATTTACAATTAAGTCAAGTGATCAGTTGCGCTCGAAGAACTTATAAAGTACTTGTTCAACATATCAATAGATAAAAGTCTGTCAAAATGTCTGATGTCATCCAAGCATTTGCTGAGTTGCAATTTTTTAAAAATACAATTAGTCAGGAGTGGTCGCTTAGGACTGAACACCAACAATTTCATCTTATCTTTCCCATCATGTCTGTGCACATAAGTTTAGAGAGTCGCTATCGCTACTTTTTTCCCCCATTACTAACTTCAATACCGTTATAAACGTAACTGTGATTGAGGAATCCTTTACAAAACAGTCTTGTTTCTCTGGTGTTGTATACGCCGCACATATTACCACGTGGGTACTCCTTGAGGAGAGGCTGGGTCAGCAGCTTTGGGTCCATATAACATTACCCCCTCCCCACGAGTTAACAATGATCACTATAATTTCAAGGAAATGAGATCGTTGCATCCCCCAATCCTTCTTTCACCTTTGCACAGGGTCACACAAACAAAAGTTCACAACAATGAGGGGTCCTCCTGAGCACCTTGCATTTAGGTAGAGACTACAGTACACAATCCCTAGATAAATTTTTCCTTGCCACATTTTTTATCGCATGATTTAAAATAATAATAATAAAAAAGACAAATTCCCCAAATTTTCACCCTGAACAGAACGAAAACACAATTCATTTTTAGAAAAGTAGATGGTATAAACACGGCCTAGCGGGCACCTGCGGCCTTCCGTGTGTGTGGTATCGGTGAAATCGGGGTAATTCAGATCAGTGTTTCTTTCCTCTTTCACTATAAAACACCAAATACTGTACACCTTGTAAAAGTTCCGCTTTTCCTCGTTACAATGGTGCAAGTTGTTTATGTGTCCGATCATTAAGAGCTGGAGAATCCCTGAGGAAAGCAAAGCCCCTCACCGTCAGAATGATTGATCGGCCGTTTCAAAAATTGACACGCGAGCATTCAAATGCTTCGCGGAAAGATTGATGATTAAATACTCAGAACTGTAGAGCTTTGAAAGGGCTTTCCCGTGGTATATTTTTGGCCTTTGGTATCTGAATAGAAAGCCTTTAAAAATACCGTCAAAGTTTTCAAAGACCATTTTTTACTCTAAATAGGTAAAATACCTGCTCAAAAAAAGGTACCAATAGAAAGAACAGCCATTTTCTATTAAAATAAATAATCGGCTTGGAATTATTTTGCATCAATCCTTCCGTGAAGCTCAGAAAGCAAGTGACCCCCCACAGGGGGAGCACTCTGTACACTACAAAATAGAGCCGACATGCTCGCCGCGGGCGCTGGTGCGGCGCTGGCCGGGTCAGCGCTCAGTGTTTTTGTCGAAATAACGACAAATCATCGTGTTTGAGGCGATTAAATACTGATTTGCAATTATTTCAGTCTTGAAAAAAAATTAGGCTCCATATCTATGTTATAGTGATTGTGCTCTATCTGTTATGTTAATGTGGAGATGGTCGGTGCACTTGGTACTCTTTTATTATCTGTCAAACATGGGGTTGCAGCCAGTTAGCGACTTAAGCAAATTTGATATTTAAAACACCAACCACTTTCTTAAAAATTAAGGTTAAAGAATGGTATCAAAATTTTCAAGAGACACAGGCCTTTCTTATTGAACAGATAAATTTGGCAAACAGTTACTCTGAAAATTTAGTTTCTGGTATCTAATTAAAGTAGACCAAAAAAAATGGCATTGCAACTGCAACATAGACTGTCCGTGCTGTTCTGATACTTGCCCATTACTCTGCTTTCTTCTTTCACAAACATTTCTTAGAAGTACATTTTTATTTTCTAAAAGTAATCAGTTCAAGGTAAGAGTGTATGACATTCACACCAGTGACAAGCCATCCACAATGGTACTATTGGTCACACATTTGCCCTGCAGGCATATGTAGCGGGTTCAAACCCAAGGACCATCCAAATTATCCTTCTTGAAATGTTTCTCCACTCAGTCCAGGGCCTAGACAACTTGTTTTTTCAAATATCCAGAAAAAGCAGGGAGTATTCCTCCACATCACATAATTGCACACATGACAACCAATTCAAAATGCAATCGTACCAGCTCTAACAACCACCTGTATAAGTCAATCTCCTATACAAATGACCGCGCGCTCATATGACCTTAGCAGTTGCGAGCGCCGTAAAACCTTATACTATACATACATACAAATGACCACTTCCCCCTTGCCATTTTTGTTCTTATTTACATTATAATGACAAAGAGGTAAGACAGCCAACTCTCCTAGACGGAGACTTTACTTCTCGACAATGGGCAGCTGTCTTAGACAATTTCCACAGCACTTCACTTTCCAAGTGACCAGTCAAACCACTCTCTTATTAACAAGAACAAACCTCTTCTCTCATTTTCTTCAGATTCTCCAGCTGTTCCTCTCGAATCTCATGGTCCTTAGAGAACTGGTAAAATCCAACACCGTGGTTTCTGATTTCTGTGGATACGGAAAATAAATACAGGGAAACAGTCAAACACGAGTAACTCGAATTCGTCGGGGATTGGAAATAGTGTTCGAGATTTTCGTAATCCATCATGTCCTTAAAAGCTCCAAAAATAAAGAAATAGAGAGAAAATCAAGGGAGGTAAAATAGAACTTTAAAACAAATAATTTATTAATGTGGTTCGATCCCTTGATGAACGTGTTGGCGGTGTGAAAGCAAGAAGATGAATGAAAGTGAAAAGCACAAAATCTCACCTGTGCACAGCCGAATCCTACATCATTCCTTTCCTCTCATTTTATTTGCTTACAGAAAGTTACTCCTCTTGCCATCCGCACCATGCGTGTCCCACACCATGATAGCACATGTGGTGAGTCAGTCAAGCAGTGCGGTCAGCATCACACCCCAACCCCCCCTTCCTCCAGCCTCTCGTGGTGAAACAAGGACCACGTTTTGGCTGTAACATTAACAAAGAAACGTCTTCCCTTCCTGCCACTACCAATGATATATTGTTATTGGATTTCTACATCCTCGAAGAGTAACTCTCAAAGTATCTTCCACCAGCTCTACAAGCATGCCAGATTTTTTAGTACATTGTGCTTATCTTGAAAGCCCAGAAACTTATCCGCACACCCTGGGAACAGGAATGTAAAAAAAAAAAGAATTTTAAAAAAAATTAAAAATAAATCATTCACTAACCATGATAGCAAAAACTGAAAATCAAACCAGGTATTTTGGCATGATAGGCTACTTTATCTTAATAATAATAACAATAGATAGCATTTGCATAGTGCAAGTCCCCGCTCAACAACAAGCTCTATGCGCTTCAAAATCTATACTATTACCCTATCAGACCTGAGAGCATTCTGAAACAACCTCAACTTCCTGGGAGCATACAGTGCAAGCAGCCATTTATAGGCGCTAAAACACTAGCATACTGACAAGATCTTTCGGTCTATGGCCGGGTACCCATTTCCACCTTGGTGAAGTGAGGAAAATTCGTGTAAAGTGCCTTTCCCAAGGACACAACATTGGGCCCGCAGCTCAAACCCCGACCCCGCAACCTCACGATTACGAGTCTGGTAGCCTAACCACAAGGCCACGGACGCCACAATAAAAAACTCTCTGAAAGATCAGCAATTCTCCACTTGAGAAAAACCCACTCACCATCAAAGCGGACATTAGAGTAGTGAGTCTGCCCATGTTCTTGTCCCATCAAGGTCTCCGTTTCTTCCTCCCACTTGAGTCGCATTTTCTCTTTGTGCATGTCCTCTGACATGAGGGTGGCACCCTCTGCTATTGCTGACGAGTCAGGGGCACTGGTCAGTGTTGACTTTCCTGCCTGGCCTCTGATATCGAAAAGCAATATAATTTCCTCATTAGAGTAAAACAAAGCTGTAGGAAACTTACACTGATGGAACAGTTGTCTGAAAACGTATCTACAGTCAACATTTGTTACAACTGCAAAAAGGTAAGGGCAGTTGCATTTTTCTGGGGAGTGATGCCTTTTCATATTTTTCAAGTACATTTCAAACATGCACATATTTCATATATATGAAGAAAAATACACGTAAAGAGTTGCTGAAGTAAGGCATTTAAAATGACAAAAAATCAGCCTCACAAATTCTGAGGTTCACTTGGTAAGAAGAGTAAAAGAATAAGAAACAAGACTGTTTTCTTTTCAAGGCGAGCTTCATGCACTGTGCAACGCTAGGTGACACATATTCATCTAGGAAACCAAAGCCGATAAAAGCCCCCAAAAGAACAAATTGAAGGAACATTTATCTCTCTTCATTCAAAAACAAGAAAATCATGTTGTTCAAAAGGAAAATTACTCATTCTATTCTCTATAGTAATTTTTTCCTAAATTAAAGTCGACAAGCTTGGATGTAAGCCAAAGATATTTAAAAATCAGGACCTACAAATCAATTTCCAATCTAAATTAGAGAAGGCAATCAAGATTAAAATCTCCTTGCAAAAAGTCAAGGACAAGAGGAAAAGAAAGTTGTTATTGATCATGTCAGCCAAAAGACATACTTTACTGAATCAAAAACTACTTAATAAAATTGATCTCATACAATATTCTTACAACAAAAGCCCGGAGGCACAGAAAAAAGGTAATACTTACACTTTGCACACTATGAAACAAAAAAAATTCTTAAAGCAGTATGATATGGTTCTGCAATGAACACTAGAATTGAAGACCACTTGGACCTGACGCAAAAACTTCATTCTAAATGTGCAGTATTCTACAAATAAAAAAGTCAAAGATAAACTTGGCACATTGTACAGTAGGATAACATTTAAGACAAACCTGGCCAATTCTTCATCGCGACGTTTCAACGCATCCAGGTCTTTTCTCATACATCGTCTGGAGCGTCCTAGGGAATCTGTGAAGTCAACCCTGCAAGAAAACATGACTTTCTTAAGAGTTTTACAGCACTTGCAACACAAATAGGTCATATCGGTGCCAAAGATAAGAAGTGTAACAATAGAGTAACATACAATGAAAAGATCAAGGAAACCAATAGAAGTATTAGAAGATAGATCATTAGATTGTTTGATATGAATCATGGAGCAAACCACACCAGTGCACCCCCCAACCACCCCAAAAAAGCTAAGTTGATTACGATTTGTCATATCAGGTATGTAGGGGAAGGATGGAGAAAGCGGGATGCATGTTGGTGTTAGTCAAAATTTTCCAATTGGTGACTTGAGTATCTTAGCACGACTTCTACCTGGCACCACATCATAACATCGTCTCTCCATTGGGTGGCAAGACTTGTAACGGGAACATAATTAAATGAATAGTAGGCACTGGGCACTTGATCAAAAACAGATTATGGAAAACGCATACAGCCTGCTGTAGAGCATCATGTGTGCTTATTATTAATAAATGTGATTATTGTTTTCATTAGGCTACCTATACCCTGTGCATTTCAAATTATGCCTAGTCAACCTCCCTGAGACTACAGTACTAGAAAAAGAACGATTAAGATGAGGAGCAAATAATACCAGTGGAAAAGAAAGGAGAAATCACTGATAAACTGGTAGTAGGTAATCTGTGCAATAAAAATGATCCCATTCGTTCATCTGTAGTACTGTCCCTGTGGTTTTATGCACCCCGCATAATTTAGCAAAATTTGATCATTTTTTAAATAATAATTTATTATTTTCCTTTATCATTCTTTGTTAAAATTAACAGAATCGCATAATTTCACATTTTTGGGCTCAGTTTGCATAATTTCATAATTTTTCTTGCATAAAACGAAGGGGAGAGGTAGTAACAGGCACTCATCCGATGATTTATTGGGAAAGCTCTATGATCCTTGTCTATAACAGGAACATCACACTGGTCCCGGTGGTCCTGTTATAGCCAGGGCCCACTACAATGACAATAGCTC
Organism: Aplysia californica; assembly: GCF_000002075.1. Taxonomy (NCBI): domain Eukaryota; kingdom Metazoa; phylum Mollusca; class Gastropoda; order Aplysiida; family Aplysiidae; genus Aplysia; species Aplysia californica. Next base: position 44,273 of record NW_004797408.1, on the reverse strand, counting down.
GCATTTACTACAATAGGTAGCATATGGTCGCTTTTAAGTTTAAGGACAAGCGGGCTAACCCAGATTTTGGGGGTTTCCAGAAATCTTGACCTACACCAAAAGCGGGCTTTGCCCTACCTAAAGGAGAAGTTTGGTTTCATTGGTGTGTATATTTGATTGGTTACAGAGAAAACTCTCCTTGTTTTTTAATGAAATTTAGCAAGGGGCAAAAACTTTAACTTCGATTTTCTCAAAACAGCCTTTTTCGGGATAGCCCACTTGTCCTTAAAAGCGACCATATATATAATGGATTAACCTTGTGTGTAATCATTATCATCACAGATTAAGGACAAATACACCAGTATTAATATAGTTCGAAAAGGAAGAACAGTCTTTACATTAGAAAGTGATGGAAATCTAATTGAACACTATTTTATGGAAACCAAATTGAACACTATGTTACAAAAATAATGTTGCAGAAATGCAGTAAATATTGGGTTGACAAAATAATGGCCACGTTTAGTTAGGAGCAGACAAGGACAACAAGAACACTGAATATATTTGGTGAAGGTGCAGATGAAATTGAGGTGCAAGGAAAACATTAAAAATGATCAACACCCCCCTCTCCTGCCCACCCCCACCCAGGAAAAAATACAACAGCTCAGTCTGAGAAATGTTAGTGTCTTACCATTCCTCATCTGGAGTTGATGGGGGCGGTACAGCCTCATCCAGAGCTCTCCTCTCAGCCTCTTCTTCCTTCTCTTCCTCCCGCTGTCTCCTTCTCTCCCGGTCATCAACCAAAGCATCAATGGCTTTCTTTTGAAAGTCTACCAGGTAGTAGTCACTGCCATCTTCCTCTAGAAACAAAAAGGAAGCCTGTTCTTGTTTTGTTGAAGCCACTCAACTACAAACGGAATAAGTCATTTCAAGAAACGAGCACCTGCTTTCTTCAAAAAGGACAACAAATTGAGAATGAAAATTTAAAAAGGGAAGCAAATTTCAGGCACCAATGAGATGATTTATTGGTAAAGCTCTCCATAGACATTATACTATAAACAGATTAACTCATTGACGACGCAAGTTTTTCACCAAAAATTTTCCTGGAGACGCACGATTCTAACCTATTTTTTTTTTAATCAGTGTGATAAACCTATCAACTGTACAAGTATAAAAATTGATACAAAGTAAGATCATCATGTATACTTACATAAAATGTATTTATTTTTACAAAAACTTTGAAAAAATTATGTTTTAGGTGGAAAAAAAAAATTCTATGTAAATGTAGAAAAAAACTTTTTTTAATGAGCTAAGCACATGGATCTCAGAATTGATTGTAGTGAATTAGAATGGTTTCAAACAAGTAATACTAAGTGATATTATCTATAAGAATAGTGACATTGCCAGGAGCGTTGTAGTCTCCTGAATCAATAATCCCTAGCGCTTCGTTAGTTGAGAAAGGAGCTTCCAGCAGCTCTCTGTTTCATGTCTACGTAAAAAGTAGGTCAGGTCAACGTGTTTCGGCAGATTGCTTATAGCAGACAATTCGGGTGACCAATGGTCAAAGGGATACAACCACAATAAAGTTAAATGGTTTAACTAACACTGGGAGTCATTCCCCTTGAGATTCTATTAGTTTTTAGGTACCAAAAAAAATGGTACAAGTTGCCGGGTCCGGCGCGTCCCAGGACCCGGCGCGTCTTCAGAGTTTGTTGACCTCGCCAGGCCCCAGGACCTGGCACGTCGTCAATGAGTTAAGGAAAATAATTTTTTGCCAGTGAAAAGTATAACAGAACATAAAGAAACATAGTATAAACCCAAACTTAATTTTTATTTCATACTTTACCAGCCACTAGACAAATTCAGCTAAGGAGTGATCACATTCATCATCTCTCTTGAGCACTCACCCGGAATGTCCGAACTGGTTGTAATCCGCTGGTACAACTTGGCTTTCTGTTCAAGAATTCTCCTGCATTGGAAAGAAAACAATACGAAAAAAGAAAAATATTTAAAGTATAATCCGCTTATATCGACAAGCTTTGGGATGTGGATTTGGCGTCGATAAATGAAAATATAAAGCCAAAGAAGAAGAAACGAGGGGAGGTCAGCGGTAAAGGACAACACTACTTTTTTTTAAAGCTGGTCGCTTCCCTTGATTCTTCAAACCTACAAAAGGCAGAGGTGGGTTGGGGGATTGACGTTACGCAACCAAAGACCGAGCAGCGCAAGGCGCACACTACACACCAGCGCAAACTTTGTTATAGCATCCTTGTAAGGCCTGTTTATGGCCGCTTACTGACCGAGGCACATGCTAGCGACAGACAGAGAATGGGATAGGGAAGAGGAGTGAGTGATTGGGAGTGGGGATAGGGAGGTGATGCCCAGCGCGTGAGACACTTATGTCTGTGAGGCACTGTACTTTGTTGGAGACTACACTATGTAGGCCCTACATGACCTACTAAAGCCAGGAACCCAGGAAGCATGTCGATAAAGCAAAGTGGGCCGAAAAAAAGTCGATATAATAGAAATTGTATAGTGCAAATTGAAGGACAAATTTTGTCATTGGAAAATATGTCAATATATGTCAAAATATCGATAAATCGGACGTCGATATAAGTGGATTATACTGTACTAAGGTTTAATCAAAGACCCCAAAGTAGCACTATATAAAAAAACTGATGCCCTCCTTCCTTCCACTGTAAAGTAAAAATCCCATGACTTCCTTCATCACAGTTGAAATCTAGGAATGTGGCAAAAATATCATAACGGTACAAAACTTTTGTATTGTTGATTTCTTTTTATTGCATTCCAGAAAAGTGCTCAAATGATCAACTACCTTGAATCAAACTTAGTCTCAAATCATAGTACATTATACCATGGTTAGAGAGTACCCAACAGCTAAAGAAAGATAAACACTGCAAATAATAATAACAGAATGTCCATCAATGTCTGATAATGAGCTATACATCTGAAGAAGAGAATATTTCTTTAGAGAATTAGAAGAAATAAAAGGGTTAAGATGACTGGTGACTTCTGTCATCGCATGAGACCAATTCAGACAGACAAGAATTTGCCATATTTTGAGCATTTAAAAGCTTTATTTCCACTTGTGGCTGGGCACAGCTTTCCAGCTTCTCGTTTGGTCTCAACATTTTTAATTCATGAAGCCACATTTCATGACTTTCTGCTCCCTGTGACTGCTCCTCTCTATGAGGGTCTGTCCTGAGCTATACTCTCCCATGTCTAAGCATTAATATTTAAAACCTTCAGAGATATTTTCAGGGTTTCTTAGAAGCGCTTTTTTTGGTGCACCAACTTTACACTTCCCTGAAGACAGCTCAGAAAGGAAAACTGCCTTTCAGATTCTGTCATCAGGCATTCTCACAACATGGCCAGCCCACCAGTAAAGTTTTGCCTTTTTCAGCTTAGACTTTCGACATTTGCCCTCATGAAAACTCCGGTGTCTGACATTTTGTACTGCCATTTGATGCAAAGAGTTTTCCTGAGACATTTCAAATGGAAATAATTAAGCTTCTTGACATGGCTTTGGTATACTTGAGGTCTCAGCACCTTAAAACAGGGTTGGGAGGACAACAGCTTTGTAGACTTTCAACTTTGTCTTTGTGCAAAAGCCACAGCAGTCTCAAACCCTTGCTTCAGTATTCCGAATGATGCACTAGCTATATTCATACATATATAAAGCTATTTCTGCATCAATGTGGCCATTTGAAGACAGTGCAATGCCAAGACATTTGAAGGCTATCAACATGGTTCAGTATTGGGTTATGTGTTTTGATTTCAGGACGGAGGGTCTGCATATCACTCACTAGGCACAGGCTAGAAGAGAACTTCTGTTTGAGCAATACAATAAATACAGAAACATAATCTGACATCAATATTGATCGAGAACAGCTTTCTAGAAGAAACAGCTCACCTAGACTTAAGCAAGGCATCTTCCTCCTCTGCTGACTGCTTAACTTCATCTTTTGCAGCTCTTTCACTCACACCGTTATTCTTCTTACTCCATAAACTCTTTTTCTCCCCCTGTATGGTACATCATTTTAAAAAAACAGACATAAATCAGGTCAGCAGAATCAAAATGAAAAAAAAAAAAAAAAAGTAATACCACAGTAAAAAAAAAAAAAGAGATGAGAAAGAAAGTATCAATATGAACAACACTTGGCAACCATGTGCTGACAGAGACAACCAAGCTGTTCAAAAATAAATCAAATCATGGTTTATATCTTTCAAACATGAAAACTGAAGATCTGGCGGAGAAAACCACAAGTCTTCAGGGGCAAACTGACATTTTAAAAAAGTTACCCTGCTTTTTTCAGTTCAACACGTTTGCTTAAAGTAAGTTATTTCCTAATGAAAACATGTCAAGATGTGCCAGTTGTCATATAAAGGTACCAATGAAAAAGAAAAAAGTCTTCAATTTAACTTTCATGATTTTTACAAAGTAACTGAATTCAGTCTTTATTTAGCCTTATGTCGAGAAACATCTTTCTGTAACCCAAAACCATTCGTAGAAAAATATCAATACAACAATGTTATAATCTAAATGAAGGCCCCAGCATCAAATACCGATTCAATGTGAGATTTGAAAGCATGTATTGGTACTGAATCCTCATTCTACTGACGGTACAAAATTCTGACACACAAGTGACAATGACAAATATCATATATGCAAAGTCTATTGCTCCATTGCTATAAATGAAAAACTAAATGAATGAAGAAAAAATACAATTTACGCTGGTCAACAATCCCTTCACTGTCATGGTATTGGTAACACTTGACTTGTTCCATTTTCATGATCAACTTACTTTATCTGCTGTCTTGGCACGGACATAACCAGAGCTGACAGCCTTCTGGTTGCGAAACTCTTCTTGCTTACGGTAAAGTTCAGCCTTCAACTCCACCATCTGCATGAAACAACACAGAAGTTTAGTAGCTTTGCTGGCTCATAAGAAAAATAAAAAGAGTAAAAATCACTCAGTTACAATTAGAGCTTGATCATACTATAAATGACACTAAGGATGTTTATTTGCAACTGTGACAAGACAAGGTCTCAGATGGAATCCCCAAGAGAGGAGTAAAAGAGAAAAGCCAAGACTCATCTGGGAATAAGATCTGGAGGCAAGTCTCAGGAACAGAGACATTTGGAGAGGCCTCCTTGATAACCCATACCAAATACCAGGGTGGAAGAAGTAGATGGGATGAAGAGATGTTTATTTTCAACTTTAAAAACTGTGCCTCAGAAAACAGTAGCAGTGCCAACCATCTTGTTTAGTTTAGTTTTAGTTTTAGTAGAGGTTTTACGGCACTCGCAACTGCATAAGGTCATATGAGCACCAGAAGAATAGAGGTGTTACAAGAGAGTAACAAACATAAAAAAGAAGAAGGGGAGATAAGGACAATAGATGTTTGATAGAAAAGAAGAAGCAAACCACACCAGAGCACCCGCCAACCACCCACCCATCTTCAGTCCACACTGTTTCAGCAGGTGATGAAATTGGATATAAATCAAACTAAAACTCAAAGAAGAATACACAGAGCCTCATGAAAAGTAAAGAAGTACTTGTACTTTCATAACTACATCTTTCTCTTGAGTCTATCTCTGTCTTGCATGACACCTCTACATAATTATATTTGTGAATGTCCGTCACATTGGCCGCCTAAAACTTCCGAACCACTTAACTTTCGAATTTGACAAAATTAATGGTGGTACACAATCATTTAAAGGGTGCACAGTCAGTTTTATTGAGGAGTCTGAAGTCACTGTAGTTTGATTTTCAGTTTTTCATTAGTTTTGTATAGATCTATTCCTGGGAAAGTCCGACTTCTAAAACGCCATTGTAAACAAGTCAGGTGTCCGTTCACTAGCCGTGCGCACTGTTGTTTGGAGAGTATAAATCTAGACCTTCTAATTTTTTTCATCTCTCAAGATTTATTACTCCATTCCAGTCATCGTCATCATCATTGCCTTTCTCACCCTAGGTCAGGATATAGGCCACGAACAAACACTCTCCACCTTTCCCTATCCTGGGCTAGTCGTTTGATGTCACTCCACGTCCCCCCACTCTTCTGTACATCCATTTCTGTCACTCTTCTCCAGGTTCCACGAGGCCTTCCCCTTGATCTTTTACTCTGTGGGTTCCAATCTAACACTTTTCTTGTTATGCAGCTGCTGGACTTCCTGAGAGTGTGTCCAATCCATCACCAGCGTCTTCTTCCCACCTCATCTCTGACTGGGCTTTGTCTGGTTCTTCTTAATAATTCCTCATGGGTGATCCTGTCTGTCCATTTGATCCTTATGCTTCCTCAGAAACTTGTTTAAGAAAACCTGGATCCTCTTTATGCACGTATGGGATGCGTCCATTCCAGTATTAGAGTGTAAATACTATATAGTAGTAGGCCAATGACTTTCGGTCGATGTTAATGCATCGATCATTCCTTTCATCGAAAGGGGGCCCAGCTGGTATATAAATAACTAGCTGGGTACCTCGTTCGATGAACAGACTCTTAACTTTACTTTTCCTATCCAGGATGAATGGAATCAAAAGAATCGATCGTCAAGTCACTATGGGATTAGTGCGCACTGCATGTGAACGGAAGTCTCACTTGTTTTATAAATGCGTCTTAGAAGATGGACTTTCCCAAGATTAGATCTAAACGAAACTAAAGGAAAACTGAAAATTAAACTACAGAGACATCAGACTCCTTAATATAACTGTGCACCCTTTGAATAATTCTGAAACACCATTAATTTTTTTCAAATTCGAAAGTTAAGTGGTTGGGAAGTTTCAGGTGGCAAAATGACAAAATTCCATAAATATTGATGTTACAACTTTTTTAATGAATTTTTTTTTCCAATCCAAAGTCAGCCACTTCCACAAGGACAGAATTGTATTTAACACTCCAGTTTAGCTGGTGCATTGTCAGCAGTACTATTTTCCAAGAGCGCCAGCTGAACTGGCAAACGGCACTGCATATTTTCTGTTTAAGAGTCAAAAACAAAAGTATACAGAGCCCCAGAAAGCACTGCATGGAGCACTTGTTCCTGCTCAGTTTGGTGTTTATTTTATTCAATAGGCTAAAGAAGGGTAGAGTTACCAGTACAGGGAAATTTGGTATGGAAATATTAGGCCAGCTAAACATAAAATGACAACTCAATATTCGCTGTGTACAAACAATACATAGAATAGCCTATAAGTGTAAGTTGTATACCAAGAGTAAAAACGAAAAAAAAAAGTAAGACGCATCTTAATTGGCACAGAACCAGGATCTATAATCTTGGGTTAAAGGGCAACACAAAATTAATTCAGCACGGCAAAGCACAAATATCATGACTGCAACCACAATTCATTTATTTGACATTCTTTAATTATAATAAATTATCGGTTGAAGAGATACAATAAAATTCACCTGTTGTACCATAGATATATATAAAGAAAATTATTGACTTCAACAAAATTGCATTAGTGTAGAAGGAAAGGAAAAGTTCTCATCAGTGAACTAAGAAATAAAAAACAAAAATTTATTGGGTAGCAAAAACTTACAGATGCAGACACCATGCTACTTTTCTGTTCCGCCATATTCTGAAAGACAGAAATGATTTAATTTATACTTCATATTTTAAAATCCATCACTTTCTTCTTACATCTCTCAATATTAATGTTTACAGAATTTGATTAATAAATTAAATTAAACAGACACAAAAAAGCACTCAAAGAGGCAATTTTTCCACCAACATTTATATAAAAGCAAAAGAGAGGCAAAACAGATGACAAGAGCGCCGGCTTTTCTCAGTCATAAATGTAGTAGCCAAATGAGAAGTGGTAGAAAATCGTCCACGCTGAAATTGTACAGAATCTACACAAAACTGCGTTAGCAGACAACCCAAATCCATCGTGTTAATCAAACCTGCAAAGAGGAGGACGAGACTAAGGACCACGTATTCCTGAAAGGTCCTACCAACTATCTTGCCAATTTATGTCTGCTGGGACATTTCAGCGGCCCGTGTTCAGCACTTTTTAAAGACCCTCGAGCAAGTACTGAGTTCCTGCGGGCTGCAGTTATCGCTGACCACTAGATCTACTATAATGTATGACGACACAGTGCCAGAAAGGAGAGATCGCAAAGTATACAAAGAAAAATTAAATTTTGACATATATATATATATATATATGGGTCATGACGTGGTGGGATCAGGCGCACATCAATTTTTTGGCAACTGGGAGTTATAACTTGTTGGCATCATTTTAACCTCTTCGCTACCGCGCCCGTAGATTTTACGGGCCTGAACCGTGTAGCGCTGTGCCTATGGCCCGTAGAATTTACGGGACTGGGTAGGAGGTTGTTTTGATACCAATTATGTATAAGGTAAGTTACTGCTAAAATCTTGTAATTATTATTGAGGTACCTTCCCTTTATGTTTACCACCATTTTCCCCCCCGTTTGAAAGAGTCAGATTCAGATTTTAGCTCAAAGAGAAGATTAGATCTAGAACTAGATCTTAGAGATTACCACACAAAAATGATTTATTGGCAGTAAACACAAAAGGGCTTACATATGTACAAGCGTTGTATGAGGTAGGAAAAGTCTCTTGTCACTTCCTCTTTACCTGAAAACACTCACACAACATGTAATTCCCTCGTTTTTTTGCCTCAGTTTATCATTTTTACTCAAAAGTTGTTTCATGTTGTTTGATGATGTCATTTTAGGCATCATATAATCAACTCCAACTTTTCTCCTTCTATCTCTCAATCCCCCTAAAATCATATCAATAGAAACATGGTTCAAAGTTGAATATAGTATACGTGCAGAAATTCAAGAGGAAATATTCTTAAATAAAGTTAAGGGAGGTAGAGTGAAGTCACCTATGAGCCGCCTTGGTTCATGGGGTTTCCTTCGGCATAGGGGCCTATTTACCTGCGGCATTGAAGGGGTTTTAATGCCTGTTTAATTTTCTGTTTTTACAGAAAATCTTGCATTATAATAGAAGTCGAGACATTTGAAACTGAAGGAGGTAGGGGTCCCCTGGTGTCAAAAATTAAAATTAGTAAGATAATTAGCAGCAAAAGTTTGGTGACTTCAAGAGTTTGAGTGTCCTTGAAAACGTCTGTTGTGCCTTTCATCAACATTTTCAGTAAAATTAAAATCCACAAAAAATGTAAAGGAGGAATTCCGTTACGAGTGACCACTATGACTATGAAACAGAGTAGAATAGAGGGTTTGGGTTACCGTTTGGGGTAGGGCTAGGGGTAGGAGTAAGGGTAGGGGTTGGGTCAGGGTTAGGTCTCTTCTTTACTTGCATAAAAGTGTTTGTTGGGGTGGTCGCTTGTTACAGAAGCCTTTCCAAAATTTTCATGCTTTTAAAAGGACATAAAAGTTAATGTTGTGAGCCATTTAAAAAAAATTATCTTTATAAAAAAGGACACACATCTATTCTCACCCGGGCCCTGGTGAGAAAGCTCATGACCTGATATTCTCACCCCCACCCCGGAGTGGGCATGAGGTGAGGGCTAACCCCAGACCTCTTGCAGGCTGATAAAATCACCATTAAATAAACAAAACCAGATTGAAACTTATCTACGTCTGAGCAACTCATTCTCTGAGCTGTTCTGTTTGTGTCGGTGCTATTGTCCTACTGTCAGTAAAGCCTAGCACACGTACAACGGGAAACTGCACCCAGACAAATCCTGAGCACTGTGGTGTACACTGAATAACTATGCATTACACGATGACATGCCAAGTATCTCGATTGGAGGCAAAGTGCTGAATAGGGAACCCACATTGAAGCACTTGGGCATAACGTTTGATCGCTCCCTCTCTGGCAAAGATCACATCATGAGAACAATCTCCAGGGCGAGAAAAGGCCTAACAGCCCTTAAGATGATGGCCAGAGCTAAGATGAGCCAGAAAATCCTTGTCATCCTTTACCAGACACTGGTACTCTCTGTCGTAGAGTACGGGCTCGGACTCTTGACCCTATCAAAGGTGCAAATGCAACGACTCGAGGTGTTACTACAAAATGAAGGAATGAGGGCAATCCTGGGGTGCACACAAGATACCTCAACTGAAGCAATGAGATACTTCCTAGACTTCCCATGTGCAGATGAGAGGCACAAACTGGCACAAGTCCAAGCCTTTCTGCGAGTCAGCGCAGATGAGACGAACCCTCTACATAAGAAAATGGGACGGCAGATGACATCAAGGCTAAAGAGGGGCACAGAATGGATGACTCAAGCCACGAACACCATCAACGAGTGCTGCCAGATACAAGACATTAGGAGAGGCAGGGATTGGGTTGTGGCCGAAGATGCGCTCGGAGAGTACACAACAGTGAAGGCAACATTGGGTAGAGAATGTCGCAACTGGCCACTTGGAGCTACTAACGCTGAAATTGAAACCCTGATAGAAGAGCATAGCGAACATGGAGATGCTATGATCTTCACAGATGGATCAGTCAACAGAGGAGTCAAAAATCGGGCTGGGCATTCAGTGTCAGAGTTGATGGGGTAGTAGTGAAAGAGCAAAGTGGAGCAACTGCACTGACAACATCAAGTATGTGTATATGGAGATAAAAGCCATAAGTGAAGCTCTACACTAGAAAGAACACAAGCCATCAGCGAGCAGTAATCATTACTGACTCAATGAGCACACTACAGAAGGTATAGAAAGGGATGCTGTATGTGGACTGGAAGGGTACGATCAGGGAGAGCAGCCTAGAAAGAGTGGCCTGGATCTTCTGCCCGGGTCACGAGGGGGTTTTGGCAACGAGAGAGCAGACAAAAGCTGGCTGGAGAAGCAAAAGTGGGGGGGGGGGGGGGAATTTGACACTGGACCCACCAACCGTCCTAACCACTGTAAGGGAAAATTTGAGGAAGAATAGGGCGGATAGCGGTTCCCACACTCTAGGTAGATTGAAGGAGAAGGAGATCCAAAGAGGAGAGGGGAAACACAGCCATCTGTGCCGACCAGTCCGACGGATCTCCAACCAGATTATGACGGAGACTATAAGTAGACAGACTCTGGGATGGATCCTGAAAAGGGGGGGAGAGCAGAGATGGACATGTTGCGACTACAGTGACCCCAACACAGTGAACAAGTAACAAAAGTAAAAGAAAACTTAGAATATAGAAAGAATGACGGGCATCCTGTCAACTTCTCTGTAAAACTGAGTGTGGAAACAAGCAATCCTCTCGATATTGAAGGGTTCTCAGTCCAGCCACCAGATATATCTGGCGAAGCTAGATATAGATCTAGTCTATATATATATATATACATTTTCCGGCAGGCGAACCGAAGGAGGCATGATGACGAGGGAGCGGCTGCTTTGATGTTGCCCAAGGTGGGGTTGAAAATGCAGTCCAAAAATTTCCTTAATAGGCCTATTGGACAAATTTAAAAAATACGGTAAGATTTTCGTGGTCAGGGACCCAAAATTAGTCTAAATAACGTGGGGAACACAATTTAATGCCGGATTACCAAGTTAATTTTTTGGGGTGATTTGTGTGTTTTGTCAAGGACTGACACTTCAAGGATAAAATAAAAACTGTCTAGACTCTAGATTCTAGATATCTAAATAGAACTTCTCTCATCGACAAACTTTCAGTTCAACGATGACCCAGATCTAGAAAATGATCACGATCAATCATCAACAATGACAAATTGTAAATAACAATCACAACATCCAACCTATTCAATTATTCATCGAACAAACAATGACAATTGACAATTGAATATTAAATTATCAAAATTATGTGGCAATTTCGTTATTCCTAGATTCTGATCTCTAAAGATAACGTGACATGGCACGCTTCAAATGGCCACCTCTATTCTCACCCGGAGTGAGAATAGTGCAGGCAAGTCTTGTGGCTATTTTCACCCGGTGCGCGTTCACCAAATTTTGCGTTCACCCTAAACCACAGAATTCTACACTGTGATAACAGAAAAAGTGTAATTTATTATGTGCCGTGAACAAACGTTCCATTACAACTGTAGCCTACTAAAAGCGTACAATTTTGTCTGTGGACAGTGGAGAGAGAGAGAGAGAGAGAGAGAGGAGTAGCGCGAGAATTTCCGGGCAAAACAAAATGGCGACCCGCGTAGTTCGGCTCGATTCGAAAAGTTAAATAGCCGTAGCATCTTTGTAGACAACCAAATTAATTTACTTTTGTGTTTTAACATCATTTTTAAACTTTGTTTTGGTCAATTTGATCGTCCACACCGATAGACAGTATTCAGAAAGAGACAGAGAGAGAGAGAAGAGAGGAGGAGTTGATCTTGCGAGAACTTCCGGCGGGTGAGAATAGCCACTTTCGCTTCAAATACAGCCAGGGGCAGGGCGATTGTCAAGATTTCCGCGTTTAATTCCGATGTGCGTTTTTCATAGCCTCAGGTTAGTATGTTTCGCTTTGGTCCCTAACCCTAACCCTAACCCTGGTCAGGGTTAGGGTTAGGGTTAGGGTTAGGGTCAGAGTAAGGGTTAGGGTCAGGGTTAGGGTTAGAAGGGTTAGGGACCAAAGCCAACAAAGCCGTCAAAGCGAAACATACCTGAGGCTATGAAAAACGCACATCGGAATTAAACGCGGAAATCTTGACAATCGCCTACAGCCAGTCGTAACATCAGTTGTGGTACCAAACATTCGGTGGTATCATCGAAGAAATTGAACTGTTGAGTCTGTTGTCCTTTTACTGTCAGTCGTTTTGACTGTTGAATGTTGCTTCAGAACAAGAACAACACTTTAGATCTACTTTCGATTTCAAAGCTTCCGGCTTCCGGCCTCTGGCTTCCGCTTCGGATAACCAGAGACCAAGCAGCAATGTAAACAAAACGATTCAAAACGGTAACCGAGGAGACAAACTGGTGGTCGGCAGAGCAATAGCTCTGACACACGTGATGAATTGTTTTCATTGTCCATAGGCATGTCATCTTTCAGAGGATTGCACTGGGAAATAAAGGAAAATTATTAACTTAATAGGTTTCGATTTTTTTGAAAAAAAAAAGATCCTGTTTGTTGTGTCCAGTGTTCGCTTGTTGTTTTTTGTTGTTGTTGTTGTTGTTGTTGTTGTTTTGGGTTTATTTTAGTAAGAGTTTTACGGCGCTCGCAACTGCATAAGAATGTCATATTACAGTGGAAACCATATATTAACAGGCCCGGTAATAACAGGGATCCGGTAATAACAGGGATGTTTTAAATCCCCGTTTTTTCCTACTCTTTGTCTCTATTAAAAGTTATCGGCAATAACAGGGTCCCATCGGAGCCCAACCGGTCATAGCAGGGACAAAGGCTCGTTAACATTGTGTTAAAAGTAAGAGAGAGAGAGAGAGAGAGAGAGAGAGAGAGAGAGGACGACCGGTCGGACTAGATCTAAGCCTACTTCTTTCATTATGTCACCAACGATGTCAAGCGCAAGAGAAAATGCCTTTCAATTGACAAAAAATACGAAATAATCCAGACTGTTGACAAAAAGCAAGCTCCACTGGCAGCGATTTGTCGTCAGTTTGACATTCGGCAAGGGTCGATTCACACCATTATCAAGGATAGAGAGAAGATAGTGGCAGCATACTCCAATGGAAAGTTTGCTCTGGATCGAAAGAAGATGAGACTACCGGTACCCGATGCAGATGCTGTGGACCAAGCTCTTCTGTTGTGGTTTAAGGACACAAGGAGAAAGTTGGTGTCAAAACCCCTGTTCGTGGGTACTTGTGGCTAGGGAAACTACCCATGAATAAGTACAGCAAGATTAGTCCACAATAAATGCTCACTTTCCTTGCATTTCGGATTTAACAGGGACCGGATATAACAGGACTTTTTCTCTACTCCCACCATCCCTGTTATATCAGGTTTCCACTGTATGAGGCTATGGGCGCTCGAAAAAAAGGTGGTTTCGTTCCAAGGAGCTTAGAACTAGATCTACTTTTAATCTCCTTGTTTCGTTCGCAACAGTTCAATGCACAGCCTGATTCTGGTCAACACCTCTACTAAAACGTTAAAATGCTAAACATTTGATGTAAATAAATTCAAAGCAAATAATATATCAACAAAAACCGAAAGAGGCCTTTTTCGTCCTCTAACTTCACGAAAGCTATTTCAAAAGACTAGATCTGGATCTAATAAACAAGTTTATAGGCCTATTTAAAGCTCTGATTTGGTTTCTAGACCAATTTAAGGCTCTTGGTGGACACCTTTTTTCGCCATTAAATATCAAAATAGAGCGTTCAAATGGGAAAAAAATTACAATTTATTAATTCGACATAGATCTAGATTTAGTAAAATCAAACTCAACATAGAAAGTTCAAACGTCAAAATAGAGAGAGCAAATTCACTAAGAAGCTCAAATATCTGAAAATAAGGGTAGATCTAACGCTACCAATTGTAACATATTAAAGAGTCCAAATTCAATATTGTCAGTACATTTTCAACATTTGTCAGTTCATATTCAACACACATATTATTATTGTTTTAAACACAATAGGTTGTTTGGCATGGTCTCCCCCCCC
>NW_004797408.1:25727-27556 GCF_000002075.1 Aplysia californica | reverse complement strand
GGGTTGTAAATTTTCGATTTCTAAATTTTAGGCCTGTCTGAACGTTTACTCCTGTGACAAGGTCCCTGGCCTTTATCAGATAGATCTAATAATAAGGAATATGGAGCTGATAATAAATATTAGCTCCATATTATCCAACTTGAACGCCATGACTGTCTTGCTCAATGGTGTTGCAACGTGTGCTTATTTGAACTCATCGAATCTATTTCACGGCACTCCTGTCAATAATTGTTCGTATATTATTCTAATCATCATTTTGCATGGATCTTATTTATTTCCCAATTTACATTTTTCGTTCTTGTTTTTGTAAGTTACTGGTCGGATGTAAGATAATAAGCGCATGCCACGCGAGCTTCTTCGTGTTAATAGATCTAGATCTATATTATCCTGACTCGCATGATTTTTTAAAGTGTTGTTCTTTCTTTCTTCCTTTTTTTCTTTCTTCTTTCTTTCTTTTTTCTTTCTTTCTTTCTTTCTTTTTTTCTTTCTTTCTTTCTTTCTTTCTTTCTTTCTTTCTTTCTTTCTTTCTTTCTTTCTTATAGTGTGTTGCATCTAGCCCCAAGCATACTGGCACATTTTTGTTTGTCTTGCTTTGTTTTGTTTGTCGCACCTTGTTTGTCTGCGAAGTATTAAGATATCACTAGCGTTGAAGCGAGACAAACATTTGGAAATTGCCTCATTTGCATACTCCCAACCGAAAGACGGTCGAACATTGTTGAATTATGCGTTTATTCGTCGCATCAGTAGCATAATATTAAATGCTCATGCTACAACAAATCCATCTTCCAACCTAACACGATACCTGTATATTTTCACTAGATAACAGAGGTCTAACCAGGACACACACCCCCGAACCGTTATCTGTCGCCTGTCATTGTTCCTAGTTCTATAGTCGCACCCAGAAATAGACATAGGATTGTCTGTTTATCAGTTAGGTCGGTGATAATAAAGTATAACGGCTTCCATTATGATGTCACCGTACAACAACACCTGCGTAGGGAGATCCACGTAAGATGGTATGATATGGCATGGTATGGTATGGTATGGTATGGTATGGTATGGTATGGTATGGTATGGTATGGTAAGGTATGGTATGGTGTGGTGTGGTATGGTATGGTATGGTATGGTATGGTATGGTGTGGTGTGGTGTGGTGTGGTGTGGTGTGGTGTGGTGTGGTGTGGTATGGTATGGTATGGTATGGTATGGTATGGTGTTTACCTCCCTTATAAACACTGAGGTTATTTAAGAGTTGGAATCCCCCAAATCATCGTCCGTCTCCGACAGGACGAAACTAGGTTGGTGGAGGAGTATGAAAACTTCCCAAACAACAGAAGTAAGGAATGCCTCATTTTGAGGCGTAAATCAGTGTCATCTACATCCTGGTCAAGCTTTGTACCAACATCGCAATAGGTGCTCCTGTAAGCGTCACATACGGGTGGCGAAAATGGCAATGTGGTGTATAGTTTAACACCCACCAACATTCATGTAAAGTGCCTTTCCCAAGGACACAACGTCGGACCGAGTTCAGGCTCTCGATTACAAGTTCAATAAGCTTATCATTAGGCCATCGACGCTACTGCAAACAGGTGGTCTTACAGAGTTGCGTCTCTGAAATGCGGAAAATGGACATTGATCATGAAAAGTTTGAAGCGGACATTCGTCAGCTTATAAAACTCATACACGGTTCAACCTCCGAGAAGGTAGACATTTTCAACTCCAAGATGTGTGAACTACTAAACAAACATACACCAGTCAAATCCAGAACAGTGACTGATCGACCTTCGGCCCCGTGGATGACTTTGGAAATTAAACAATCTAAAATGGAACG
>NW_004797408.1:20105-23917 GCF_000002075.1 Aplysia californica | reverse complement strand
ATAGAAACCCTCAATACCATCATGAGGAATATTTTAGATGATCATGCTCCAGTTAAAAAACGAAAATTATCTCATCGACCTGTTGGTAGGTGGTTTAATTTAGACATAAAGACTGCAAAAAAAGAAAAAAGACAAGCGGAAAGAAAATTGAGAAAAACACGACTTGAAGTGCATATTAAGGGAATATATATTACTATGAAGAATTCTGTTAGTAAAATGATTACCAAGGCCAAGCGTACTTTCTTTTTGTCAAAATTTGAAAATGTTAAAACTTGTAAGGAACTTTTTGGTGTCTCTAGTGAACTGCCTGGCAACCAAAACAAAACAATATTACCCCCTGGCACCGATAGAGATCTTTGTAGTAGCTTTTCAGACTTTTTTTCTAAAAAAATCACCTCCATCAGGCAAGAGCTCGATAAATTGCCCCAAATTACCATCAGTTTAAGGGGCTAGTCATCGATTATTTTACTCCAGCAACGGAAGAAGAAATCAAAAAGGTCATATTAGATAGTCCATCATAAAGTTGCGCCTTTGACCCCATGCCCACCAGCCTTTTAAAAAAATGTTTGCATGAACTTCTTCCACATATCACCCAAATTGTAAATGATTCTCTCCTCACAGGCACAGTACCGAATTGCTTTAAGACAGCACATGTAAGACCCCTTTTGAAAAAAGCTGGACTTGATGAAAAGGACTTTAAAAAATGTAGACCAGTTTCAAATCTTTCTTTCCTATCCAAAATTCTGGAAAAAGTTGAATCTAATAGACTGTTACATCATATTAAAGCAAACAATCTTGGCGAAGTCTATCAGTCAGCATAATATAAGGCACACCATAGTACCGAGACAGCGTTACTTAGGGTCTGTACTGATATTTTAAAATGTATTGATGAAAAAAAGGCATGTCTTCTTACTCTTTTGGACCTTTCGGCTGCATTCGATACCATTTGATCATGACATTTTACTCGAGAGATTAAATACTACTTTTGGCTTTGAGTCATATTTTAAGGATCGAACAAAAGCAGTTGTGGTTGGAATCACGTGTTCTAATAATGTTTTGCTTAGATGTGGTGTTTCTCAGGGGTCTGTTCTTGGACCTGTCTTGTTTACAATGTATACACAACCTATTGCTGATATTTTAAGACAATATGGCATGAATTACCATCTTTATGCTGATGACACTCAAATTTATAAGTCTATTGATTTCGATCAAATACCACTTTTAGTCGACTCTACTGAACAATGTACTAGAGATTTAAAAATATGGATGACCAGCAATAAATTGAAACTAAATGATGACAAGACGGAAATAATGTTGAGTGGAAATACAAAAGCCATTAAAAATCTCCCAGAGCTACACGTTGATATTAATAACCATACTATTCGTTCAAAAAGAAGTCTTAAAAATCTAGGGGTTCAGTTGGATTATGATATGTCTATGTCCTCCCAAATTAGCCAGCTCAGCAAAAGTATTTACTTTCAGCTTAAGAAAATTGGCAGTGTACAAAATTATTTAACTAAAGCAGCAGCCAAGACACTTGTAACAACACTAATTTTATCAAAGTTAGATTACTGTAATGCTATTTTGTCCGGTTTGACATCCAAAAAACTATCAAAGTTACAAGTACCACAAAATCAAGCAGCAAAATTGATAATGAAACAAAAGAAATGAGCGCACGTAACACCAATTCTGAAAGAACTACACTGGCTGCCAATAAAAGAATGGATCAAATACAAAACTGCCGTTCTCTGTTTAAAATGTATAAATTATAGTGCACCTTTTTATCTTAAAACATTCCTGGAATTATATCATCCACCTAAAGCCCTTAGATCAGCCTCTGATAATCTAATTCTTAAAACTCCAAAACAAAATTACAAAACATACGGCGAGCGTTCATTTTTATTCTTTGGTCCCCAGATATGGAACGAACTCCCATATAAAATAAGATCTGCCCCAACAATTTCCATTTTCAAAAAATCAGCTGAAGCATTTTTTATTCACAAAAGCATACCTGTCATAATGATGTACTATGAATGCATAATAAGCATGCCAGACTGTGAGACTGAAGAAATAGCGTGTGAGAATGAGAGAGAGAAAAAGAGAGAGATGGGGAGAGAAAAGAGAGAGAGATAGAGAGAAAGGGAGAGAGAGAGAGAGAGAGAGAGAGAGAGAGAGAGAGAGAGAGAGAGAGAGAGAGAGAGAGAGAGAGAGAGAGAGAGAGCGGAAATGGTTTCATATCTGTATAGAACTAATGTTTTAATGAATGTTTCTAGTTACTCTCGTTTCAACTTATTGTGACCGTTCGTGAATTTCTATTGCATTGTATTTTTTTGGTGAACACATTTTCAACCTCACTGCGAGATTATTTTTCTCATATAAAATTGTACACATATGCATTTATATTATATGTATAATACGTTGTTTTACGTACGCACTTGTCGATTACTTTTTAAGATGTGATGTCTTTTCGTTGTAATGCGCATTGGACATATACAAACACACACACACACACACACACACACACACACACACACACACACACACACACACACATACGGCGTTTGAGGTACATTAATATTATAACAGAAAGGCACTTGACCTTTGCGTGCAGAAAAAAGTGAATTCAATAACAATGTGTGGAGATGTGATTTTGTTTTATTAATTTCAGTCAAGTATTTCCGTCTATTAACTGCGACGTTGTAGGCCTATTCTCTCAACGTGGGCTGGCACTGCCAGGAAGGTTTGAAGTAGCCCGCCTCCTAAATGAGATTAAAATTGTGTCGGGCGAAGCATAATTCATAATACAATAACAATTAACAATAATATAATGCTTTTAGTCCCTGCTCATTCGGCATCAGGACTGAGTGCGTAAAAAGCCGCCTAGGTTTGCTTAGATCTAAGAAGGCATATGCCGACACCAATGATTCAAATAGAATTGGTAGCCTACTTCCATCTGAATGTCTGAGCTCGATCTTGACCTCAAGTGGCTACCCTAGAATTACCAAATTCTATCTGTTCAGTAGGCCCCTACCTAGTTTTGATCAATTTGACGTCAAAACTTTTGAGTTTCATAACATGTCAACTTTTTCGAAAGCAATTCAGGGATATTTCTTGATGACGACTCGGAATAATCTTACAATTCTGATAGAGCAGACCGGACATGATTTGGTGTCTCACCTCACGGTCTTAGTTAATTCATAACGGCCAAAAATGTCAGATAGAACCTTTTAATTCTGAGGTAGCGGAGCTTCTGGTACAACGCGAGCAGTGTCTGGTTGCGACTGACAATACATATCGGGACAAGCCAAGCTGTTCAATTTTCTTGGGCCAGAAAGCAAAATTATTTTTTTATCTGGAGAAGAAACAAAATTGTACTAGCTTGATGTTGCTTTTTTCTCGGCGTTTTTTCTCAACTTTCAAATTTAGAATTTGAATTTCGACAAAACATTTCACATACATCAGATATCAAATAACACAATTAGAAATAAATCTTGGGCTTAGTCGATCTGAACAGCTGGCGGATGTAATACCTGATGTCTGTGATTTATATTTGGTTAGGGAGGTTATCTCTTTTCAGCTCGTAAGTTTGATAATTTGGAGTCTTAACGACCATTCACGATGCGCTCGTCAAATTCATTAAGCACCTCCCATGTGCAAACTCCAATTATTCGGCGCTCTTGTTTCCGTCACGCAGATTTTAGGTGTGTAGTAATAGTTTTGCTTATCTCCACATTAAAAGAAGATTCTTTATTATATCATTTTTTGAATAAATGACTTGGCTGCATCTTACAGTCCCCGCTCCCTCCATGTTT
>NW_004797408.1:13902-19957 GCF_000002075.1 Aplysia californica | reverse complement strand
TTTCTTAACAGAAAACACGAGGTCACCCGCTATCTTGACGGCCAGTCAATAAATTTTAATTTCCCTCAAATATTGAAAGCGTCGTATCTTCCTCGACTCTGGCTTCGCGTTCTCTTCGGCCACTATATTCTGTCCTCGTTTCGTAAGGGCTCTGTTCACGACCATGAGACGTATTTGGAACCCTGTTTTTTTCCTCGCTTTTTTGTCTATGTTTCTTGTCAACGTCTTTATTTTTATGTACACGCCATCGTCATCGAAAGTGACTGGCAAAGATACTTCTGTAGTACACCTGGAGTGCGCGCTCGACACAAACGTCATTCGGGATTTGTTCTTGAACATTACGCGTACTGAAGAAATAGTGGTTAAAAACCCGAATGAGGCGCAGCAGGTTTGTGTTCAACAACAACCAGTGGACAACGTCCATTTATTTCGAGATTTATTTGACGTCGAAACTCAAAACAATAAGAAGCTTGTTGGCGACAGAGATTTAAGCTCAGGTTCGTTGTTTTTTGGAAGTAACTCTTATCCATTAGGACAGCTCCCAGGTACGGCTCATGTTGTGTGGTGTGGGAAAAAGACGTTCACTTTCACCGATTATCTCAGTGTGCTCAGCATTGTGCGCGTTTTGGAGCCACAGAAGTTGGTCTTTCATTACAACTATCTCCCAGTCGTGGACCTGTTTTATTACAACCTGTGGTTTCAGGAACTGAGACAATCACTGCCTAACTTAGTGCTGCGAAAGACAGAGAGAAAACTTGAATGTGGGACATTTGACGCCGTCAGATTCGGTTTGGAGCAGGTAGGAACTCAGCCAGATGGTGGGATTTATATTGGGGAGAAAACACTCCTCACTCACATTCCCCGCAATTGGCTGTCATCTGTCGATTCCATGGCGTATTTTGGAAATTCGCCTAAAATACAAAATCATCAACACGGGATAATCGGAAGTAGACATGGAGGAATGAAAACCCTCGATGTTGCTAACTTTACAAGCCACATTCTGAAAAATGCATTCATGTGCATCACAGAGGACGAGTTTGAAAATAAATCGTTGTTTTCATTTCCCAATTCACCCTCTAAACTTCTTCCCGTGTGTGCGGTATTAACAAAACCTGTATACCCGAAAGACATCATCAATGCGACATCCCATTTTTCCCGTTTTGCTCGGTGGCTTTACTACGGGCGACAGGTCAGAATAGAACCGAGCTCAGGACCTGATGAAGACGATGACTTAATTCCCCTAATAAGCCATATGGTATGTTTGAGACCATATGCTGATATGAAGACTATGTCCTGGCCTTTCAACGCCTATATGAGTGTTCTGTCAGCGCTGTACGTTGGGGGCTTCGAACGAGTGTATGTGCATGGAAATATCCATCCGTCTGGAGAATGGTGGGATCGGCTAAAGGATGAAAATGTGACTTTTGTTGAGGTGAGGAATCAAAATGTAACACTAAATACAGCTATCAAAAACAAGCAAGCAAAAACATTAAAGAAAACATAATAAACAAAAGGGAAATTGAAACGTCTGTTTGATTGCATGTCAGATTTATTAAGACTTGATGGGTTGTAGTGCCTATAAAAAGTGGTACCTGCTTCAGAATAATTAATTTTAATGCTCTTTATGTGATCAGGTCTTATATTACCCAAATTTGCCCTTGAGCACCGAGTTTGCTGGCCGCGTTCCATTAACTTTTCAAATTGCTTTTAGCTATAGTTTTCAAGATGATTTGCTAATACTATTTTTTTAAAATAATGTAGAAACAATAATCTTGAATACAAGAAGAAATTAAATTAAAAAATTCTTAACAACTCCAATAACTTTTCTCTTCAATAATCATTTTCATTTTCCATTATCTATTTATCTATCTATCTATCTATCTATCTATCTATCTATCTATCTATCTATCTATCTATCTATCTATCTATCTATCTATCTATCTATCTATCTATCTATCTATCTATCTATCTATCTATCTATCTATCTATCTATCTATCTATCTATGTATGTATGTATGTATGTACGTATGTATGTATGTATGTATGTATGTATGTATCTATCTATCTATCTATCTATCTATCTATCTATCTATCTATCTATCTATCTATCTATCTATCTATCTATCCATCCCGTCTGCCCATCCGCCCACTCCCCCCCCCCCCGTCTGTCTGTCTGTCTGTCTGTCTGTCTGTCTGTCTGTCTTTCTGTCTGTCTAGACTTACTTGTGGATTTGTCTTTAGGCTCAGTTACCCAATTATCGTTCTTCAAACCGAGGAGCTGTCCAACACCCTTTTTAATGGACAACAGACATCTCACGTAATCCTCCACACAATACATTGTATTCTCTTCTCCCATTAATTGCTTTTCCCTGTCACGCTTTTCCAACACGTCCCAAGATTTATTTTACTCCAAACTTCTCTTTGCAAACCGGACGCTCTGCACGATATGACCATAAAGCAAGACCAAACTTCTTTTCACTGTAACTTAAACATGCAAAAACCTCAAAATTATTGCCCCCCCCCCCAAACACACACACTTTTCCCCCCTTTTCAACCTCTACACCATCCCCACCCCATAGCATTGGGTTTTTTCTCCCTTTATTATGGGCCTGTTTTCACTCCATTGCTAAAACATTACATTATTATGACGAACAGAGCCATACTGTGAAAAAGAGCATAAAGCTTGCTGTGGAGTGGGGATATGTGCTACTACTACTACTACTACTACTACTATTATTACTACTACTACTACTACTACTACTACTACTACTACTACTACTACTACTACTACTTTCATTATTATTATCATTATTATTATCATTATTATTATCATTATTATTATTATCATTATCCTTATTATTATGTTAATTATTATTATTATTATTATTATTACTATTATTATTATTATTATTATCATTATTATTATTATTATTATTATCATTACCGTCAGCATTATTATCGGTAGTAGTAGTATTATTAGTATTAGCATTATCAGTAGTATTAGTAGTATTAGAATTATAATATGTGCTCTCGGACTTTACAATCCCCAGATGGATGCAGTGGAAACTGTATTTCAGCAGGGTGTAGCAAGCCCTGCCCACAACTCTGACATCATTCGGACGTTAGTTCTTTTGAAACATGGCGGCGTTTACCAAGTGAGTGCTGCCACAGTTTGTTATGCAAAGCCTGAAAGCTTGAGTTTTTGTCTTTGTAAATATTACTATCGAAACAACAAACTAGAAAGTGACTGTTTTGTTCCGACTCTTAACTATGTCAAAGGTTGTAAAATTTAATGTCAGCAATATTAAATATTATGTTTATGGTTAGATCTAACTGTATTTACTATAAAAAGATAATATTTTTCAAAGTACCTTTGCCGATAGAAAATAAGCTCTATTTAAAAAAACAACAAGACATTTGGAGAGAGAGAGAGAGAGAGAGAGAGAGAGAGAGAGAGAGAGAGAGAGAGAGTGAGAGAGAATTGACGGATGCTGGAGGTCGATTGGTTTGAAGGGGAAAGAGGGTGGGATGGGGGCGTGTTTCAAGAAGTTTAAGAAAAACAACTCTAGCCGAAAGTCATAGAGGGTGACAAAACAACAACGTACATGATCCAAACATACTCTCCTTGTAACGACAGCTTTACAGAGGAAAATAGACAATAATATTTTCAGGACCTGAGTGAACCCATTAACACCATCAAGAACAAAGAAGATATATTTATCTTTGGAGATTTAAATGGTAGAGTTGGACAAAGAAAAAAACCCTGGAAAGAGTACCTAGGACCCCACAGTGATAAAGATATAGACTGCAACAGCAGTGGAGAAATGATACTAAACCTATGCGCTGAGCGCGACATGATGATTACGAATACATTTTTCCTACTCAGACTAAACCAAATCAAGACATGGTACAGGTGGAATGACCTGAACAATGCATCACAAAATTGATTTCATCCTGATGCGCAGAAAACAAAGACAAACAGCCGAAGATTCGAGAGCAGTACCAAACCATATCATTGACACCGACCACACACATGTGATACTTACTCTTACAACCAGCAATGTCACGTAAAGCAAACACAGAAGAACAGAAAAAACCTCGACTAACCTAAGAAAATTGGAAGAACCAGACATCGAGAAAGAAATCAAGTATGATATTACCAGGGAGTATAATAAGCTGTCACCTGAGACCAAAAACGTAGAAGACGAAGCTACTTGAGAAAAAGCGTAAGATTCTGATAGAACACAACAAAAAAACCCAACAGAGAGTACAAGGCAACAGCTAGTGCTGCTAAATCCAACCTTCAGAGAGAAACCTGAAAGTGTGCCAATCAGTACTGGGACAAGTTATGCTCAGAAATTCAACAGGCCATCGATACAGGTAATATCAGGAAAATGTATGAAAACATCAGAGTTGCTATTGGACCAACAGCAAACAAAGTGGTACCTCTAAAGTCTGCGACAGGTGAACAGCTGACAGACAAGAAGAAACAAATGGAAAGATGGGTGGAACATTATTCAGACTTATATTCAGAGAAGCGACATGTTGATAGACAGCTACATGAGGCCATTCCTCAGCTCTTCGAAATGTCAGAACTTGATATAACACCAACAGAAGAAGAAATCTCCTCTGCAATCGATGAACTCGCTTGCAGAAAAGCAGCAGGAAACGACAACATACCTGCTGAAGTGCTGAAAGAGAACAAAGAGACCCTCCTCCCATATCTCTACAAGCTACAAACGACTTGTTGGTTGAAAGCAGAAATTCCACATGACATGAGAGATGCCAAAATCACCACACTCTACAAAAACAAAGGGGACAAAGGAGATTGCAACAACTACAGAGGTATCTCACTGCCAAGCATCACTGGAAAATCTTTCGCTTGGATCATCCTGAAGCGACTTCAGAAACTAGCAGAAAGAGTCCTACCAGAGAGCCAATGCGGTTTCAGATCAAATCACTCAACAGTGGACATGATCTTCTCTATTCGTCAGCTACAAGAAAAATGCAGGGAGCAACGACTGCCATTACATACTGCGTTCGTCGATCTGACAAAGGCTTTTGATACAGTGAGTAGATCAGGACTGTACATGGTGCTTGGAAAAATTGACTGTCCCCCAATACTGCTACAGCTCATCATCTCATTCCACGAAGATATGAAAGCCACCATTCAGTTTGACGGTTCAACATCAAACAGTTTCAACATCAAAAGCGGAGTAAAGCAAGGTTGTGGCTTAGCACCAACCCTTTTTAGCACTTATTTTGCTGTCTTACTGCAATACGCATTCAAAGAGTCACCAGGGGATTTCTTCCTCCACTGCAAAACTGATGGGTCGCTCTTCAATCTTGCTCGACTCAAGGCCGAGACCAGGATCAACAAAACAACAGTACGAGACCTTCTCTTCGACGACGATGCTGCTCTTGTTGCTCACAGTGAATCAACCCTACAAACAATGATGGACCGCCTTTCAACAGCATGCAAGGTCACTAGCTTGGTCATCAGTGTTAAGAAAGCAGTCATCCTTACCCAAGAAGGTGCAGAGCAGAGCCATATATGGCTGAACGACAAGGAACTTAAGACAGTGGACAAGTTTTGTTACCTGGGGTCTACCATCAGCTCTACAACATCACTTGATTATGAGATCAATATCAGGATAGGGAAAGCAGCAACAACTTTTGGAAGGCTGACAAAACGAGCATGGGAAAACAAAAGATTAACCATCAAAACAAAGATCAAGATTCACGAAGCATGTGTCCTCAGCACACTCCTTTATGGATCTGAAACATGGACCTTGTACAGCAGACAAGAAAAGCGCTTCGACATTTTCCATCTCAGATGCTGCCACAAGATCTTAAGCATTTCGTGGCGTGACAAGGTTACAAATGTTGAAGTATTGGCACGGGCAAACCTCCAGAGCATGACAACTATCATGTGTTTAAAAAGATTGAGATGGCTTGGCCATGTTAAGAGAATGGACGACAACCGGATCCCAAAGCAACTTCTCTATGGAGAACTAGCCCAGGGAAAGAGACAAAGAGGAAGACCAAAATTGAG
>NW_004797408.1:11634-13215 GCF_000002075.1 Aplysia californica | reverse complement strand
TTTTTTAAACTTTAGAGCTTAAACATGATCCATAACCAATGAACCATGGTCATTGATGTCTGTTTCAGATCTAGGACTTTAAGAAAAAAGAACAACATTATGTTCACGAGGAATGACGACTTCTTACTTGTCTCTAAAGGATTTGGATTTTGTCATTACATTTGCCGTATTACTAGATTCAGATCTATATCTTTGTTTCCTACTTTCTTTTCTATTAACCTGTTGGCTTTTATCCGTCGCACATCTATTCTTATTTACGTGTGGATTAGGAGAAAAAGGGGTAGTGGGAATTATCAAGTATCTCTGTCAGTCTTCTGGGACCTTTTTTTCCCCTATATTCCCTAGTTGGCCGAGACAGGCAGGGTCGAGCAGTCCACCTCCTAAATCAACATTATTGTGTCCATGTAACGCATTTACAATAATTACAATTACAATCACACTTCAGCTAAAGAAGCCGTTCACCTTTTCAGGACTGGGACGTGATCTGGACCAATCCAGTTCCAAGAGCTCTTCGACGTTACCCGGCTGTGTTATCCACTGACTGGCCTCGATACGGTGACTTTCCCGGGGCTTTCAACCTGGGTGTGCTAATGGCTAAACCGAAAGCTCAGTTCTTACGTCATTTTGTGGATTCTTTCAGGTAAATGTAGTAATTGTTCGATCCAGCTAAAGTCATCACGTCGTCTTCGTTATAATATCATGAGCACATTTTAAGCGGTCAGAATTAGAAAATGCTAACAGCCACTGGAAGGATTTCGAGAAAAATGAATTATTTTTTAAGCGTGATTTTTTTGGTTGGCCTATTTTTCAAGAGAAAAAATAAAATGAACTTATAATGGAACAACTCTTAATTTTGCACCGAAGAGGTCAACAGTAGCACATTCTTTTCTTACAAATAGGATTTTAACATTGCTTAACAATATAGTACAATATGGCTTTTTAACAAAACATGTTACATAATTTGGAGATTGACAACAACTCCGCATTTGAACCTTTCCTGCATTCTTTTATGAATTTCTCATTTAGTTTGTAGATGAGTCAGATTCACTCAACATATGTTGACATCTTCATCAATGACCTCATCATCTTCACGGCCTACACTCCCTGCCAGGGCTCTGTAGAAATATGCAACAGCATCTGTTGCACAGGGTTTTTTTTAAATCTTTCAATTTTGCAGCGTTTATGTCACCTTGCTTTATGTTGCAGGCTTTAGCTTTCCATTGCAATGTGTATTCGATTGAAAAGACTTTGGCCTTCTTCCATAATTCAGTTTTGCGCAGAGTATAATCTGCCCCAAACTTGGCCAGGGTGTGCCTTGTACTTGTATTCAACACTTGTGCCTATAGTATGTAGTTCGCCATTTTCGACATAATAATATATTAAACCATAGGAGTTCCTTGACTTCTAGGTCCTTGACACAGACAGATAGGCGGACAGAGAGATCGATGAGAGATTGAAATGAGATACACACTGAGACAGATACACAGACACATAGATAGATAGATAGATAGATAGATAGATAGATAGATAGATAGATAGATAGATAGATAGATAGATAGATAGATAGATAGATAGATAGAT
>NW_004797408.1:3612-10024 GCF_000002075.1 Aplysia californica | reverse complement strand
TGATTAATTAGGGCTATAGAAATATTATTCTCCCCTCTCTCTCTCTCTCTCTCTCTCTCTCTCTCTCTCTCTCTTTCTAACTCTCTCTCTCTCTCTTTGAAAATACAGTAAAGCACATTTCTCTCTCTTAGGTCATCTGCTTCATGGAAATCTGTCACCCAGCTTGGGAGGAAGATTACATTCGGGACATCAACGACAGGCGACCGACTCTGGACTTTCATTGGCGTGATGTACTTTGTAAGTGATTGATTGGGCTCGAAAGGTGTCTGACCCCATGCAAGAGTTATGGCGATTTGATTCAAAGAAAGAATAATATCCTTTATGTCATGCCTTTCTTTTCTCGACTGTACGCAGGATGTATTCAAGCTTCAGTGTTGTACATGTACTTTGTCATTGTTGTTATTGCTGGTGTTGTTGCTGTTGTTGGTTTTGTTGTTGTTGAAGGAGTGGTGGTTTTGTTGGTGTTTTTTATATTGTTGTTGCTGTTGTTGTTAATGTTGTTGTTGTTGTTGCTGTGTGCGTGTGTGTGTGCGCGCGCGCGTGTGTGTGTGTGTATGTGTGTGTGTGTGTGTGTGTGTGTGTGTGTGTGTGTGTGTGTGTGTGCGTGCGTGCGTGTGGGAGCCTATCCTTGCAAATTGCTTGGAGCCCCGAAGAGCGTATTGTTGTAGCTGTTTTTACTTTTGTTTTCATTATTGCTGTTGTTTCTTTAGCTGCTACTGCTTCTGCTGTTATTATTGTTGTTGTTGCTGTTTTTGTTGTGGTTTGTACTGCTGCTTTTTATTATTGTTGTTGTTTCGTTTGCTTCTGCTGTTTTGGCTGCTTTTGCTGCTTCTGTTGTTGTTGTTGTTGTTGTTGCTTTGTGTTTGTTGTAGTTGATGTTGTTGATATACCACCTTTTGTTTTTATTTCAAATTAATGCCAGCTCTATGAACTCCACGATATTGATGAACATTTAAAAACACCCAATAATTAATGAGCAATGGCTACAGGTATTACTGTTCAGTAAAAAAATTGTTTTGTTTTTCTTACAGCCTTCCATTTCACGCATCCGGATGCACATCCATCTTTAGAATCGTTTCCTGCGATAAAGAAAGCTAAGGACATGTTTGGAGAAGTCGGACGCAGGATTTTGTCTCTGAGCGGTCGCCTCTGGGAGCTAGACAAGGTTTAAATACAGGAAAGAGTGTGTGAATTCGACTCGAGAGATTCAAAAGCAGAAAGAATTTACTTTTTAACGGCAACACTGACTCACATATCCGATCAGCAGCTGAGGAAAGAAGATATTTTTCGGCACATTTCGAACCATCATATTATTCAAATCAGAAACACGAATTTGCTTATTTCATAATGTGCATGTTGGTACATGACGTTTAAAGTTTCAGATAAAGAAAATCGAATGTCTTTTTGAATTATGGCGTTATGCCTCTTGAATAACACATCTTTTAAAGTGTTGAAGAATGACTAAAATGCTTGTCCTCAATGAGTTAAACGTGTGTGTGTGAGTAATCGTTCGCGAATGTGTGTTTATGCGTTTGTGTATTATGTGTGTCTGCACCTGGAGTAAACGCATTATATAGTACGCTTTTCTGTTGACTTAAGCCCTGTTTCCATTTGTACGTAAAGGTAGGTTCACACTACACCCGTATTCATATCCGCACCCGCATCCGTATCCGTGTTTTACCGTTCAAATAGGACACGTAAAATCGGACGGCTTTCAAGACTACATTATTGTCTCTCACAGAAAACATACCGTCATTTGCAATCATGGAGTTTGACACAGAGGAAGTCTTTCTTTTGTATTTGTGGACTCAAAGACGAAAGAGAAAGAGAGAAGGAGTCCACGAACTGTTGCAAAGAAAAATACCACCACCTGGTGCAAGAGTTGTATTTTCATCCGGTTAAATTTAGGCAATATTTCCGAATGACAGAACAACAGCTTGACGTCTTGGACCTGATTAAAGATGACATTCGTAGACAGGATACACGTTGGAAGGAGGCTATCGCTCCGAGAGAACGGTTGGCCATTTGCTTGAGGTAAGTAAAGTGATTATATAATCGTTGCAATGATTGACGATACGTGGTAATCCCCAAGCTTCTGGGTCGCGTGGCCTAGTGGTTAGGGTGTCCGCCTCGCAATCAGGAGGTCGTGGGTTCGATCCCCGGCCGGGTCATACTAAAGACTTTAAAATCGGCAATCAAGTGGCTTTCCTGCCTAGCACCGGAATTATGGGAGTAGCAATAGGATTGGTTACGCCGGTGTCAGTATACTGTGACTGGGTAGGATATGCAATATTGTCCGTGTATTCCTATCTCTGCACATTAACTTGTCCAGGTAGCCCCATCGCTAAATGACCTTCATGTGTTCACAGCGACGTTAAACCCTACGAAGCTACGCAGCTACCCTCTCCTCAGAACGCATCACAAATGCATTGGTTCACCCTTGTAATATCATAATTATTCATTTTAATGTAAGCAATGCATTTGAAAATGAAAGCAACAAATGACTTGCATTTTAAACATATGTATGCATGTTTTCTGTGCCAGAACTCGATGTTTGATTTGACGTAATCCATTTTTTTAAATCTAAAAAATCACCGTGTAAAGGGTACAAGAAAAGAGCACGGGGATGGGAAGACTGAAAATTTCGTCAAAATGTTGAAGTGGTCTCTCCCCGTTCTTCCCTTGCATCCTTCGTGTATATTCTTGAATCAAAGAAATGAAAATAATTTAAGATTGTTCTGGTTCCATCGAATCTTAATGAACAAAGTTCAAATAAAAAATGTTCAAACTGAAGATAATTACAGTTTGTTCCATCTGATTATAATGAAAAAAGTTAAAATCAAATATTGAAACTGAATATAATCACACCTTGTTCCATGAAAACGCCATGATTGAAAGAAAGTTCCAACGAGTTCTAAGTTATCAGTATGACTGATAAGTTCACAAGTAGAAATAAATAACAAAAACTTTAAAAAAAATTAACATCCTGATTCAAAACGTTCCAAGAGACGTCTTCGTGGTCATCAGGTTCAATGATCAGAATTCAAAAAGTCGGTGTATGACTGGTAGCCAGGAAAGCCTGACTCCAAATTGCTGCTTTCTGTGGGTTGGCTGCCCATTGAATGCATACGAGGTGAGGTGCGGGAGATGGCATGAAACGGGAGGTGGTCAAATTCAGACCTTTTGCACTTGCAGACTTCATGTGACATGGTGTCATAGTTGCAGGGAAAGAGCACTGCATTTCTGCTTCATGTACGATGCTATGTATCTTAAATTTGACATCAGCCCGTTTATGTGCAGGGAGCTTTCTGATTGCCCCAGCCATGGATTGAAGGAATAAATCCACATCATCTGCCTTTTCTTCTGTTTCTACTAGACTGCGTGACTTCCTCTTCAAATATTCACAAAACATGGCGTCCACGTCAGCTGGAGAACGTTTTAGTTTTCGTTTGGAATGGCTTGATGAGGCAATACTGGGGGTTTTACGTGTAGCCAGGCGATTCTGTTGCCACTGTAAGTTTGCTGCTTGATCTGCTGCTTGACTTGCTTCATCATCTTGGTCAGTAAAGTTATCTGATTGCAAATGGTCATCATCTAATTCTTCTGCCAAGTTACTGCTGGTGAGTCTCTCAGTAAAGTGAGGAATTAGAAAGGACAAGACTTGAGCATACTTATATTCCTTCACAGTGCTAGCTGCATCACCATTCCGAC
This sequence comes from Aplysia californica, assembly GCF_000002075.1. Classification (NCBI taxonomy): domain Eukaryota; kingdom Metazoa; phylum Mollusca; class Gastropoda; order Aplysiida; family Aplysiidae; genus Aplysia; species Aplysia californica. The sequence goes on along the minus strand of NW_004797408.1, from coordinate 6,313 downwards.
ATTTCAGCTTCTTTCGATATCTAGCAAAATTATCGCGCACAGTCCTCCAACGCGATTCCACTTCTTTACCTGAAACAAAAATGTAGACTTGTTTTAGAGATCAAATTTTGTTGTCATTTCAGGTTCTTGGCAACAGGCGATTCATACAAGACCATAGCATTCAGTTACCGAGTGGGACATTCTACCGTGTCATTGATCGTCCGTGAAGTATGCCGAGCGATTTGGAATAAACTGCAGCCAATTCATCTACCTGAAGCGACTCAAGACACGTGGCGTCAAATTGAAAATGGAATCCAAGAAAGGTGGCAGGTCCTAACTGTTTAGGGTCCTTAGAGGGTAAACATGTTGTTATTCAGACGCCTGGCTATTCTGGAAGTAAATACTTCAATTACAAGAAAACTTTCTTAATAATAATAGTACTTCTGGCACTCGTTGACTATGAGTATCGCTTTACAATTGTGGACATTGGTTCATAATAATATTGGTCAAATAGTGATTCTGGCGTTTTTATAAACAGTGCCTTAAATCGAAAGATGGAGGACGAAACGCATGGGATACCAGATGATAAACTATTGATCGTAGATGGCCCACCCTCTCCTCATCGTCGGCCTGGTGATAAAACCGACTAACCCACAAAATATCAACAACAAAAAATTATTGGCCCTATCGATAGTAAATTGTCCATTTCATATGCTCACCCAAAGACAGATCTGAATTTTGTCTAGAAATGTCTTTAAAACTTAAGAAAAATGTCTTTAAAACTTTAGAAATAAAACCGTATAACCCATCGGATTTTAGCCCGATAATTCCGACTATCCCACCTGCGAGGGAGGGAATGAGGGTTGGCTGTTTTTTTGTCTCCCTAACAAAGAGGGGCCACGTGCTACGTTACCGACAAACCCCGGCTTCGACTCGTCCCCGGACTTTGTTTGACCTCAGATTCACTTCTGTAAAAGTCCAGAATTCGCTCATGTAACCGTGGGAGTTCTCCAAAAGAGGAATATTTGTGTAATATTTCTTGTTGGTTTCATTTGGGGAGTTATAAAGATCTGTTTGTTTCCTCTTTATTCTTCGTTTCAATGCAGCTGATGATGTTATTAATGATTAAAACTCCCCACCGTTTACACAGAACCCTTTATCTCGTGACAATGCCGTATTCAAAATGCATCTTTATGGATTTTGTTTTATATGAAACTATGTTTTCTGTTCGCGTGTTCTTCTTTGTCTTTGTACTAGAAATGCTAATTAGGACATTGACATCAAATGCAAGCGCACCCTTGCAAGAACATTATAAACAAAGTGGTACTCAAGCTAATTGCACCAAAAGATAGTAGTGTATAAATTATAGTTTTCTATCCCTAGACATCAATATATGAGGCGAAAAAAAATTAAACAACGGACAAACATAAAGTTCTCTGGCGTAGGACTACGCACTGAAATCAAATAAATTTACAGACTGCTTAAATGCCAGACTCTGTCCAAACTAAAAAGGACGTATGAACGCTGTAGACATAAAAGTGAACATGTGTTTAAATAAAGTCTCTCATTTTTTTCCCCGATCACATACCTGTCTGTCCAACTTTTTGCCCAAGTTCTTTCCAAACATCTCTTTTTTTTGTTGTGTCATTGTAATTGCTTTCTTTCTTGTCATATAGTATAGGATTCCTTTCAACAAGGATGATTATCTCCTTCGTTTTATCCATGGTGTGTTCTTCACAAAACTACACAGCGACACATCACACGAAGTCAGGCGTGGACTGGGTTTCTATGTGGGGAGATGGTGTAAAGGAGAAAGTACTCGCTGATTGGCTAAAGCTCGGTTCATAAGTCAGAAAGCCGGACGCACTTTGAAAAAATACGCCCTGGGAGCAATCAATCCGACATAACAGACGCACTTGATTTTGAGCGCAATACGTGTCGGATTCTATTTGAACCCTTTCTCTAAAAATTACTAAAGTATACCAGTACGCATTCAAGCACGTATTTACGGATACGGATAAGGGTGTAGTGTGAACCCATCCTTGTGCTTAGTGCGTAGGCGTATTGCGCAAAGAACGTGTAAATGGAAATTGAACCGAAGTGTATCCACGTGTGCGTGATGCGTTGTCCGTGATGTGTGGTGCGTATTCGAACGACCGAGGCATCGTTCGAAAATACGCCTCACGTAGCTATACGAACAGGGGAGGCTAGAAATTCGAGGTAATTTACAAGAACTACCTGTTTCAGCCGTTTCGTTTTCATCAAACTAATATCACAAAATGCCACGGAATTTTGTCCCAGATGATGTTCTTGGATCAATTAATTTAATCTTGTGAGGCAAAATCCTGCAATTTTTTTTATCCGTTGAGGAAGGACCTCAAGGATGCTGTCAGGTTTCCAATATATGGCTAACGTTCTTCGATGGGAGGGGAAAACAACTACATTGTATACAGCCTCTGCCCTCGTGCAGATGCCTGGTATTACCACACACAAAATATTGCGCATGAACCGTTCTGTTTTGTGCTGAATTTGTTCTAAACGTACAGATCTTGATCTAGATCTAGGTCAACAGAAATTGATGATGGTGATGATGATGATGATGATGATGATGATGATGATGATGATGGTGATGGTGATGATGATGATGATGATGATGATGATGATGATGATGATGGTGATGGTGATGATGATGATGATGATGATGATGATGATGATGATGATG
>NW_004797408.1:0-1086 GCF_000002075.1 Aplysia californica | reverse complement strand
TGATGATGATGATGATGATGATGATGATGATGATGATGATGATGATGATGATGGGGTAAACAAAGTCAATATTTCAGGAGTTCTATTCTTAAGATGTTCTTCCTCTCGGGTGTTTTAAACGTGCCATTTTATTCAGGGCTCGTCAGGCTTCAATTTTGATGAAAGGCCTAATTGATTACTCTCTGGGAATGAAGTTTAAGATTAGAAGAACTCGTGGAGTGTTGACTAAATTTACATACATACAATTTTTATACTGAAAAAAGCACAATGTCAACAAACGTCCGTGGCGACGTGTTTTGGATTGTTTTGGATTACAAAAACCTTTTGTGTCATGACCCACAGCTAAAATTCATATGGTAGATGAATGGAATTATGGCTGACATAAACAGAATGTTGCAAGTGGAGAGAGATTGGGTAAGATGTGTTTTATGCGGTGGCAGAGCGTTTAGTGCGCTCGTCTCCGAAGCGGAAAGTCCGGGTTCAAGCCTCGGTTCGGACACGGATTTTTTTCTTTTTGGTCCCTCCTGCCCACCCAGCAGTAATGGGTACCTGACTTCGAGTTGGGGAAGTAAAGGCGGCGTGGAAAGGAACTGGCCGCCTTACAACAATTTGCCGAAGGCCCAGGAAGTTGTCTCACTAACAAGGTACATGTAATCCCAAATGTCCTGATTGGATGCGGGAACTACTTTACTATTACAGAAAAAAATACAAACAATTAGGAGTAAAAGAGGCAGAGAGCTTTATTATTTAGTGCCTTCATGACTAAAATTAAAATATTTATTTTATTGTGTCTTGTTTTGGATCTGTTTTTGACACTGGTGATTTCTGGAAAATTAGATGTCCAAAAAAACAAACAAACTGACGGATCATGAACGTTAATATACACGCTCACATGGAAAAGTACATTACGCATTGCACACTATGCACAACGTACGCATGGAAAGGGGCAGTACGCATTACGCATAACGCACTACGCATTGCGTACTCACTACTCTACTCTTGGGAAAAAGGAAAGAGAGAGAGAAGAGAGAGAGAGAGAGAGAGAGAGAGAGAGAGAGAGAGAGAGAGAGAGAGAGAGAGAGAGAT
>NW_004797407.1:1468895-1470772 GCF_000002075.1 Aplysia californica | reverse complement strand
ATTCTACTACTAGCTGAGTACCTGGCTTTGCTCGGGGTGGACGCCTTGACGTCACTGCTCCTTCTGGTCTGCGCCGCGGGGACATTTTCCATCTACATTGCTGTCTGGCCTTTCACAGTCACACCTGGCTTCTTCCTCTATATATATTGCTTTAGATTAGGTCTGTCTTGATTAACTCCTCTCTCGATCTACATGGCTTTAGTGGATTGCTGTCTAGCCCTTCACAATCACAAACTACGGGTTTCGCCTTACACCATCACAAAAAGCACTACGGAAATAAGAATCCACGAGAATTCTGCTACACTGTAAAAGGAACACACCGACGTCTTCAAAATCACAGAGGCAGTGTCTATAGCTTGTTCACTTTTCTCTGACAACGAAAAATCCTAGCTCATTGACAAATTTACCTATGCCCACGAAACTCTGCATGGCACTTCTACAGGCAAGCGACCAAACAAAAATTTATTTTTTTAAAATCTTGACCCAGTAATAAAAAAGTTTTTGTCTTTGTGCCTTCTATGAAAAAACAACTCTTAGGACGCATTCACAGGATCACGTCTCCACAGGGAGTATCGACAATTACTCCCCCCGTCTCTTGAATCGTGTTTCTTTGGCGAACGTTAAAGAGCGGTCATGAACTTACGCAGATTTGTTTCGTTTCTCAGTAGAATAATCACAAACGCCAAAGAAGGACGGGAACTTTTGGTCAAATAGATTTTTTATAGATTCAGGAAACGAACAAATAAATAATCGGGTTCCGTGTTGGGGACCTATGTATCTTCTTGCCGGTACTTGCCTATTTTCAACTCTGGAGCTGTCGTAGTTTTGTGAGGAAAAGTGACACATGAGTTTCCAAGTTGCCGAATGTATCAGAGATTATATAATACGTGCAGATTATTATTGTGTTAGGAACACCGGCGTCAGCAGAACGCGATCTCAAAGTAGTGCGGGAGATTTGACGGGTCTTTGTTGAATACATTCCAACCTGCTCTAACGGACACCTGTCCAAAAGAACCACTTGTGCTAAGAACCACCTGTACAAGACTATCACCTGTACAAGATTACCATCTGTACAAACGGTTACCCGTCCAAGACAATCACCTGTACAAACGGCCACCTGTACAAGACTACCACCTGTACAAGACTACCACCTGTACAAGACAACCATCTGTACAAGACAATCACCTGTACAAACGGCCACCTGTACAAGACAACCATCTGTACAAGACAATCACCTGTACAAGACTACCACCTGTACAAGACTACCACCTGTACAAGACTACCATCTGTACAAGACAACCATCTGTACAAGACAATCACCTGTACAAGACAACCACCTGTACAAGACTACCACCTGTACAAGACTACCACCTGTACAAGACAACCATCTGTACAAGACAATCACCTGTACAAACGACTCCCCCCCTGCCCTTGTGTTTTTCTATTACGTTGACATTGTCCAAAACGTCAATCTGTCTAAGACAACCACTTTTCTCCTCGACAACAGGAGGTCGTGGCCGTCTTAGACAAGATTAGTGGACGTTCAGGTCTCAACTTTCTACAGTGTAGTAATAATAGATAGCATTTGAAAATCGCAAATCTCCGCTCAACAGCAAGCTCTATGCGCTTCACAATCTATACTATTACCCCAGCAGACCTGAGAGCATTCTAAAACAAACTCAACCTCTTGGGAAGCATACAGTGCAAGCAGCGTTTTATAGGCGCTAAAACACTAACATACTGACATGATCTTTCGCTGTCTATGGCCGGGTACCCATTCCCACCTGGCTGAAGTGAGGATAGTTCGTGTAGAGTGACTTTCCCAAGGACACAACGTCGGGCCGCGGCTCGAACCCCCGAACTCACAACCTCACGAT
>NW_004797407.1:1462073-1463152 GCF_000002075.1 Aplysia californica | reverse complement strand
GTAGTAGTAGTAGTAGTAGTAGTAGTAGTAGTAGTAGTAGTAGTAGTAGTAGTAGTAGTAGTAGTAGTAGTAGTAGTAGTAGTAGTAGTCTTTAAGCTTTTCTTACCAGTACTTGTTTTTAACTTAATTACTATTACCATGACTATCATGGTAATCATGAGAGTAATAGTGATAATGAGAATGATAATATTGATAGGAAGATTAATATTAATATATAGGATATAATATCATAATATTAAAATAGGCTACTAAAAAAGCTAACCCCATTTTTAAGTCATTACGGCTCGGAAACTGAATGACATTCAAAGATTCTAATACTAAAAAACAAAGTGCGATCCAGAACATTTGCAATTGTTTACAGCCGACAGTAATAGGCACAATAAAATTATGCATGTAGTAAAATGCTATTTGTTAATTGGTGGCCTATCCACCAATGGTAGAACGTAGAGGAACTGTGGCCGTGATCATTGAGCCGGGAATGGGGCACTAGGCTCGTGAACGGAATAATAAATTCACTTCCTCGCCGCACGCCCGCTGAATGTGTCCTTCACGGGCTGTGCAAAAGCTGGAATTTGTGTGGAAACCATTCGCCACGTCATCACGTGTGATTTCTGTGAGAAGTTCGCGCTAAAAGTCGTGTGTGTCGTTGGTGGTCGTAGTGGTGAGTTTCCTGCCTGCCACGCGAGAGAACAGGGTCCCATTCCCTGAGAGAGGGGAGAGAGAGAGAGAGAGAGAGAGAGAGAGAGAGAGAGAGAGAGAGAGAGAGAAACTATTTTATAGCTGAATGCAATGCTATGTAGAGAAAATTTTATGACGTTTGTACGGTCAGCAATTTCTACAACTATCATTTTAGTTTCAGTAAGAGCTGCACGGTACTTGCAACACAACTAGGTAATTTACTGACACAGAACACACGCGACACACACAGATAAGGGAACCGTGTAACAGCGCTCAGACGCCGGTCTCAAAGATCACGTCTGTTAGAAACCTAAGCCAGGGACGTTTTTAAAAAAGAAGTGGGTACAGGTACGGTACCCCACGTCATCGGAATTTTAACTATCGACCCGCAGTAAACGATA
>NW_004797407.1:1453872-1458872 GCF_000002075.1 Aplysia californica | reverse complement strand
CTGTCTGTCTGTCTGTCTGTCTGTCTGTCTGTCTGTCTGTCTGTCTGTCTAACAACTAAAACGCCCGCCTCTTAAATGACCTAGATAGCGTCGATGGGGACGTAAACGTTTGGCAGTTTTAGTCATATCTACACACACACACACACGCACACACACACACACACACACACACACTCACACACACACACTCACACACACACAGACACACACACACACACACACACACACACACACGCACACACGCACACAAGTTTGACAGTTAGATTTATATCTATACTCACAAGTTTGACAATTAGATTTATATCTATACACACACTTTTGACAGTTAGATTTATATCTATACTCACAAGATTGACAGTTAGATTTATATCTATTCACACACTTTTGACAGTTAGATTTATATCTATACTCACAAGTTTGACTATTAGATTTATATCTATACTCACAAGTTTGACTGTTAGATTTATATCTGTACACACAAGTTTGACAGTTAGATTTATTTCTATACACACAAGTGTGACAGTTAGATTTATATCTATACACACACTTTTGACAGTTAGATTTATATCTATACTCACAAATGTGACAGTTAGATTTATATCTATACTCACAAGTATGACAGTTAGATTTATATCTATACTCACAAGTATGACAGTTAGATTTATATCTATACTCACAAGGATGACAGTTAGATTTATATCTATACTCACAAGATTGACAGTTAGATTTACATCTATACTCACAAGTTTAACAGTTAGATTTATATCTATACTCACAAGGATGACAGTTAGATTTATATCTATACTCACAAGTTTAACAGTTAGATTTATATCTATACTCACAAGTTTGACAGTTAGATTTATATCTGTACACACAAGTTTGACAGTTAGATTTATTTCTATACACACACGTTTGACAGTTAGATTTATATCTATACACACACTTTTGACAGTTAGATTTATATCTATACTCACAAATGTGACAGTTAGATTTATATCTATACTCACAAGTATGACAGTTAGATTTATATCTATACTCACAAGGATGACAGTTAGATTTATATCTATACTCACAAGATTGACAGTTAGATTTATATCTATACTCACAAGTTTAACAGTTAGATTTATATCTATACTCACAAGTTTGACAGTTAGATTTATATCTAAACACATAAGTTTGACAGAGTTATTTCTACACACACAAGGGAAAAGTTTGACAGTTAGATATATGTATATGAGTCATTTTCAAATATATGTCGCATTTTTTGAATTTGTGATTCTAGACCTAATTCCTTCGATACCAATATTAAATATTGCTTACAATGGCCTGTGACTGTGTTCACGAACAAGGCAAAACTCCGTGACCTTAAAATCAGGTTTTTAAAACTGCCCTAGTCAAAGAAATTGTACAGCTCTTTTGTAAATCTTGCTCAGTAGGTAAAAATGGCAAGTTCCGCAACACGTATATGTTTTTTTAAACATGCTTAGGGATAAAAGTCATGGCTCCAGGGATTAAATATTTCACAGTTACACAGAGTATTGGACAGCATTGCCGAAGCAAAAAAATCTTGGTGCCCGTCCTTGTCTTATTTTTGTTAATTAGCTCTTTATCTCCAAATTTTGCTTAACCCATTTCAAAGTTCTCTCCTGTTACCCAGCATTTCACACAGATGAATGGTCCCTAGATATAAATGTATTTCTTTGAGAATTTGCGAGTGAATATTCCTTTATATAACATGAGACAGCGGAGCTTATGCAACACACAATTGAAAGATACAGAGCCAAGTTCAACCCAACATGGTGAGTATTTGAGCATAAATGTCCCTCCTGTTACCAGGGTCTATAACGACTTATCATACAGAAATCCGATACACTGTCCTTTGGTTAGGAAGTCTACCAAGGTTACATTTCAATGATAAGACAATCCATAACATGAGCTCTACCCAGTCAGTGGTTGTCAGGTAATGCTGTACAGGAATTCCCTCCTGTTACTTTCCCCCTGTTACCCGTGTTTTGGTAACAGGAGAGAACAAAAAGTAACAGGAGAGAAAGGAATGTGCTCAATAGCTTAACTGACCACAGTTTGGGTTAGAATGTGAGGTAGTCCACGCTTAATAGAGTAAATGAAAGAGGTTAAAACTAAAGGCATGTTTGTGTTTTTTTCAACAGAACACCTGAATTGTAATTTTTATCTTTGAGTAACAGGACGGAATTGAGAGTAACAGGAGAAAATACAAGATAGCAGGAAGGAGGGGTACGTGTCAAATAGCTAAACCGACCAAAGTTCGGGTTGAAAATGGGCCATTTTTCACAAACAAAACAGAATAGTTATTATATGAAAGATGTGTCTGTAACTCTTGTAACAAACTCCTGTATTGTGATTCTGTAATTTAAGTAACAGGATGGAATGGAGAGCAATAGCGAGGGAACAACAGAGTTAAAGGAAAGACAAAAACCTTCCATGTTTCCTACATCGATGACAATAATAATGCAAACTACTTTTGTTCCACCAAAGTCTAGAACTTTCTATTTTTTAAAATGATATCGAAGAGTTCTAAGTAATCGTGATATTGCGGGTTTAAGGGTTCGAGGCTCCGCTCGGTCCAACATTGTGTCCTTGAGAAAGACACTTACCCCACGAATTTCCCATTTGGCTCCGTCCTTTCGGAGAGGACGTTAACCGTTAAACTCAGGGGTCCCACCTCTGAAATAATCTTATAAGTGCCTTAAACCTGTAGCATTTAACTATTTTAACCAAAGAGTTCCTAAAATGTAGGTCAAGATTTAGATCTTTTATTTAGTTGAAGATTTAGAACATTTCACGTTTTCGCAGAGACCTAGATGTAGACTGAAGGGATAAATGAGAATCTTCCTCGCAGAAAATTTGTCACACATGAAATCAGCTTAGCTTAGTTGACTTCAGCACTATGCCACTTAATGCTAGATCTAGATTGATTGTATGAAGGGCAGGCCCTATTGATAGTTGATTTCTCAAACAGGACTTTTTATTAATATTTGCTTTGTTTCACCAGAGACAAAGCTGACTCTTGCTGAAAAAAAAGTAATAAAGGAGAGACAGAGAGAGGCGAAACAAGAACCCAGTGAAGACACTGCACGACATGCGATATGAAAAGCAGAACTGCATCAAAGACAAAGAACAAAGGGAAAGGAAACCTGTCGTTTGTGTGATTTCAAGAGACCATTGGTCAGCATGTATGGAATGGAGAACAACGAAGAGAGACACAAATCTAAAGAGGAAATCAAACTGTGCCGATGACAAAACAACAGATGCCCCATCCTCAAGTGTGCTATTTTTTTCTAGACTAAAATGTAGGTTTGCAACGAAAGCAGTGCAGAGGAAAATAAAATTAAAGTTGAAAATGAAAACCTTATCTGAGAGCAAGAAGGCAGTGAAAAGAATACTAAAATTTCCTTTTGCTATCCGGGATGAATTGAAACACCGATAAAAGGAAACAAAAGTATTCGAATGTTGGCTTCTGGAGAAATATTAAGAAATTACAAAAATCCAGAGCAAATTTTTAAATGATTTAGTAGAGGTTTTACAGCACTCGCAACTGTATAAGGTCAAATGAGCGCCAAGGGGTGGATGTCAACACAGAAGTCCTTACATGGAATCAGGCTCACTCTGCTCACCTCTCTTGCTTCAGCAGCACAAAGTCTGTTTTGACTATCTAGGCACCCCGGAAATAGCGGGTCACAAGAGTGTGACAAACATACAAAAGAAGTAGAGGGAAATGACAATAGTAAGGATTAGGAAAGAAAAGGCAGAGGTTCCCTGTTGTAGATCAGGCTCAGTTATGAGCGTGACATTGATGAATCAGCCCATTTACAATGATACTGAACATGAACGAAAAATGCCCCCCCCCCCCTTTGGGAATGACCTAAGGACACTACAGTCAGTGGCACCGCCCTAAGGGGTGAGCAAATTTTAATTTGGTAAAACTCTCAACATAAAGAGTCAAAGGAAACTGAAGAAAAAATTGCTTTCAACTCAGTGGATGGAGAAAGTGCACATTCAGGACTTTATTCCCTTTGGCCTGACAACTCGAGAATTTTGAACGATTTAAAAATATTATTGTTACCAATGCTACCTTGAAAGAGATTTTTTAAAACCCAAAATTTTACAAGCTTTTCACAGTACCAGAGCAGCTCAAACATTTGTTTTACAAGCTTTCGGCGGCGGAAGCTATTTAATAATCAGATCAAAACACTTGTGCGTGCAAGATTTGTGATAACACCGAGCAGACAGCTGACGCATCGTTTATGCACCGTGTTCATCTGAAGGTTGTTCCTGCTCAAGTTAGGCCAAAACATGCGTGCACGGATGGTGTGATCACAGAAACCCAGTCCCACTACTAAACATCACCATCGACGGGACACAACTTAAACAAGTTGAAGTATTTGAATAGCTTGGGAGCATGCTTACACATGACGGAAGATAGGGCAGAGGAAAATTGAAATCAGGACTCAAAAGCAAATGCAGAAACCTATAAACTGTCAGTACTACTCACCCATAAATACCTACCAATAAAAGTAGAAAGACAACGACTTACTCACAGCATATTCCTTCCAACACTGACTTACGATATAAAACAGGAAGATGAAAGACTGATAAACGAAATTTGACAGGGAATAAACCGGTTATGGAACAAGAACATCAAAGAATGAAATGGTTCGGTCACCTGATGAGAGTGTCACCAAATCAACCAGCTTCACGAGTTGACAATTCTAATATGTCCGGATACAAGGGCAGGTGCAGACCACGCAAAACTTGGCTGGATAACGTTATAGAGGATAGAGGATAACGTTATAGAGGATAGAGGATAACGTTATAGAGGATAGAGGATAGAGGATAACGTTATAGAGGATAGAGGATAACGTTATAGAGGATAGAGGTCTACAAGGACAGGTGCAGACCACTCAAAACTTGGCTGGATAACGTTATAGAGGATAGAGGATAACGTTATAGAGGATAGAGGA
>NW_004797407.1:1451281-1453772 GCF_000002075.1 Aplysia californica | reverse complement strand
GTACCCGAGCAGTTCAAACTTTTGTTTCACAAGCTTTTCACAGTACCCGAGCAGTTCAAACTTTTGTTTCACAAGCTTTTCACAGTACCCGAGCAGTTCAAACTTTTGTTTCACAAGCTTTTCACAGTACCCGAGCAGTTCAAACTTTTGTTTCACAAGCTTTTCACAGTACCAGAGCAGTTCAAACTTTTGTTTCACAAGCTTTTGGCGGCGGAAGCTATTTAATTTAAGGTCTTCAAGAAAGCTACAGAATCAGATCCAAACACTTGTGGGTGCTTAGTTTAGTTTTAGTAGAGGTTTTACGGCGCTCGCAACTGCATAAAGTCATATGAGCGCCAGAAGATTAGAGGTGTTACAAGAGAGTAACAAACATAAAAAAGAAGGAGGGGGAGATAAGGACGATAGATGTTTGATAGGAAAGAAGGAGCAAACCATACCAGAGCACCCGCCAACCACTTGTGTGTGCAAGATTTGTGATAACACAGAGTTGACAGCTGACGCATTGTTTATGCATCGTGTTCATCTGAAGGTTGTTCCAGCTCAAATTAGGCCAAAACATGCATGCACGGATGGTGTGATCACAGAAACCCAGTCCCACTACTGAACATCACCATCGACGGGACACAACTTAATCATGTGATCACAGAAACCCAGTCCCACTACTGAACATCACCATCGACGGGACACAACTTAATCATGTGATCACAGAAACCCAGTCCCACGACTAAACATCACCATCGACGGGACACAACCTGAACAAGTTGAGGAATTGAAATAGCTTGGGAGCATGTTTAGATCATGCATTACACAGGACGGAAGATTGGACACAGGAAAATTCAAATCAGGACCCAAAAGCAAATGCAGAAACCTATAAATAGTCAGCACTACTCACCCATAAACACCTACCAATGGAAGTAACAAGACAACGACTTATTCACAGCATATTCCTTCCGACACTGACTTACGATAAAACAGGAACACGAAAGACTGATAAACGAAATTTGATCGGGAATAAACCGGTTATGGAACAAGAACATCAAAGAATGAAGTGGTTCGGTCATCTGATGAGAGAGTCACCACATCACCCAGCTTCACAAGCTTACAACTCTACTATGTCCGGATACAAGGACAGGTGCAGACCACACAAAACTTGGCTGGATAACGTTATAGAGGATAGAGGATAACGTTATAGAGGATAGAGGATAACGTTATAGAGGATAGAGGTCTACAAGGACAGGTGCAGACCACACAAAACTTGGCTGGATAACGTTATAGAGGATAGAGGATAACGTTATAGAGGATAGAGGATAACGTTATAGAGGATAGAGGTCTACAAGGACAGGTGCAGACCACACAAAACTTGGCTGGATAACGTTATAGAGGATAGAGGTCTACAAGGACAGGTGCAGACCACACAAAACTTGGCTGGATAACGTTATAGAGGATAGAGGATAACGTTATAGAGGATAGAGGATAGAGGTTAACGTTATAGAGGATAGAGGATAGAGGATAACGTTATAGAGTATAGAGGATAACGTTATAGAGTATAGAGGATAACGTTATAGAGGATAGAGGATAACGGGATAGAGGATAGAGGATAACGTTATAGACGATAGAGGTTAACGGGATAGAGGATAACGTTAAAGAGGATAGAGGATAACGTTATAGAGGATAGAGGATAACGTTATAGAGGATAGAGGATAACGTTATAGAGGATAGAGGATAACGTTATAGAGGATAGAGGATAACGTTATAGAGGATAGAGGATAACGTTATAGAGGATAGAGGCCTCCAGAAGAAGAACATTTCAACAACAGAAGCCACCTACACTGACCTTGACGGAAAATTGTACACCCCCCCCCCCCCCACCTCGACATCTGATGAAGCAAGAGGAAGGATGAAGTAAAGTAAAAGGACCCAACCCTAGCATGCTCCGAGGACATGAGACTCACTGCACCGTGGCACAAATGGGCAGTAAGGAAAGAAAATAGAAATCCTGAACGACGAACAGAAGAAAATAAGAAGAGAACAGAAACTGAGACTGATGGCAACTGATGGCATTGTGGACGTTATTCCAGGAAAGTTTCCACAGTACAAGTTACACGATTCTAACATTGACAATCAATTCCAACACTTTGGTAAGACATGGAGCAACCTTCAAGCCAATGAAGCAACCTTCAAGCCAATGAAGCAACCTTCAAGCCAATGAAGCAACCTTCAAGCCAATCAATGAAGCAACCTTCAAGCCAATCAATGAAGCAACCTTCAAGCCAATGAAGCAACCTTCAAGCCAATCAATGAAGCAACCTTCAAGCCATCAATGAAGCAACCTTCAAGCCAATGAAGCAACCTTCAAGCCAATGAAGCAACCTTCAAGCCAATGAAGCAACCTTCAAGCCAATCAATGAAGCAACCTTCAAGCCAATCAATGAAGCAACCTTCAAGCCAATGAAGCAACCTTCAAGCCAATGAAGCAACCTTCAAGCCAATC
>NW_004797407.1:1449180-1451181 GCF_000002075.1 Aplysia californica | reverse complement strand
GGATAACGTTATAGAGGATAGAGGATAACGTTATAGAGGATAGAGGATAACGTTATAGAGGATAGAGGATAACGTTATAGAGGATAGAGGATAACGTTATAGAGGATAGAGGTCTCCAGAAGAAGAACATTTCAACAACAGAAGCCACCTACACTGACCTTGACGAAAAATTGTACACCCCCCCCCCTCCCACCTCGACAGCTAGTGATGTGATGCAAGAGGAAGGATGAAGCAAAGTAAAAGGATCCAATCCTAGCATACTCTGAAGACACGAGACTCACTGCAACGTGGCAGAAATGGGTAGTAATGAACGAAAATAGAAATCCCGAACGAAGAACAGAAGAAAATAAGAATCACTAAGAAGAGAACAGAAACTGGGAGGCTGATGCCATTGTGGGCGTTATTCCAGAAAACGTTTCGACAGTACAAGTTATACGATTCTAATATTGACCATCAGTTTCAGGAAAGACATGGAGCAATCTTCAAGCCAAGGAAGCAAGGGTACAATATGCTAACGTCGCTCAAAATTGTTTAAGTAAAATGGAAGAGAAAATACAAAGCACACACGTTGGGACTTCGCAAAATCAACTGTCTACACTACACACTGGTAACTTTACTTTACTCTTACTTTATCTGATCTCTTCTACTGTGAGGTGTGGAGGACAGATTCAGTTCTCGGACATGGGGCCAGGTTTGTTGCTTTTCGGATCGGCATATTGTGCTTTAAAGGATGTCTTTGACTCCATCGATCCATCTTTTTATTAGCCTCCCTTTTGCTGTGAAGCCATTGAATCGCATCTTGTAGACCGTTGAGGCTGGCAGTTGTGGCCCCATTCTCATTACGTGTCCAAAACATCCTCTCGATGTATTTCGTTTCGACGCCCACTTATTGTTTGATGCCTTCGTTGTTTTGTACAGTTCCTCTCATGGTAACTAGATCCTACACCCCGTGAAGAACGTCTCCACAGAATATGTTATATACTTTTAACATTTCCATCCATTCTTCCGTTATTCATTTAGGTTTTGTTGTTAAAATCTGATAACAGTCTTCTACGTTCCCTCCTGTTACCCACTTTCTCTCCTGTAACCCACGTTTCCCTCCTGTTACCGCCCCTCTTTACGTTCATTACAAAAATCTTGAACTTTGTTTTTAAAAAGTAAGTGTGTGATTAGCTTCACCTTACTGATAAAAGGAATAGAAATTCATATGATCACAATGTGTTTGATCTTAGAGTGAGAATCACAAACTGAAACTCTAAAATTTTCACTGATTTTTAAATTTGAAACTTTAATCCGAAATAACTTTGCGTGGATTCTAAAACTAAACTGTTTTTTAAAAAATTATTTGCCGGATGAAAAGACCTTGTTTTACCAACATATATTGCATTAACCCCCCAAAACTTATTCCAGTAACACAGCTCTATGATTTCTGTTGGTAACAGGAGAGAACATTTTCCTAGGAAGCCGCAAAAGTTGACGTGACGCTCTAACTGGACGGAATTCAGCTCAGAAATGTCACACTTGTGTCTACAGATGGTGGACATATTTCATCAATATTATTTCGAAACTTTTCATAAAAATTCATTTTTCGAAAAAATGAGAATCTAAAATGTGACATTTTTTTTCAATGACTCATATATCAACACACGCGCACACAAGTTTGACAGTTAGATTTATATCAGACACACACAAGGAAAACGTTTGACCGTTAGATTTATATCAGACACGCACAAGGAAAACGTTTGACCGTTAGATTTATATCAGACACGCACAAGGAAAACGTTTGACCGTTAGATTTATATCTACACACACAAGGAAAACAACCTGAGGAAGAAATATTACTGTGCTTTTTTCTTCAGTTTTCCATCGCTCTTATCATCATCATGATCGTCGAGATTACCTTCTTCGGCCTTTTCCTGACCAAAGACTCTCCTGTGAGTTACAGATGTCATCATCATCATCATCATCATCATCATCATCATCATCATCATCATCATCATC
>NW_004797407.1:1444997-1446204 GCF_000002075.1 Aplysia californica | reverse complement strand
ATACACACATATACACACATACACACACATACACACACATACACACATACACACACACATACACACATATACACACATACACACGCATACACACATACACACACATACACACACGTACACACACATATACACACATATACACACATACACACACATACACACACATACACACATACACACACACATACACACATATACACACATACACACGCATACACACATACACACACATACACACACGTACACACACATATACACACATATACACACATACACACACATACACACACATACACACACATACACACACATACACACATACACACACATACACATACACATACATACACATACATACACACATACACACATATACACACGTATACACATATACACACACATATATACACACACATACACCTACACACATACACATACACATGCACTCACATACACACACATACACACATACACACACATACACACACATACACATACACATGCACTCACACACACACACACACACACATACACAGGCATACACACACTTGTACATGTATACACACAAGAAAAATATATCCATCTATTGTCAGTAAATGGTGATTTAAAACAACAACTGAAAATAAACTGACAAAAAAATAGGTGCAGTTCGTTTTAACAGCTGGCCTGTAATGAATTGTTTGTTTTTGATTTGTTTCTTAGTTTTGAAACATTTCTGTTACAACGTAGATCTTAGAGCCTGTTTTGTTTCTGGTTTTTTAAACATTTCTTTACAACGTACATCTCAAAGACTGTTTTATTTCTTTTGTAAAAAAACATTTCTTTGACAACGTACATCTCAGAGCCTATTTTGTTTCTTGTTTTTTTACATTTCTTTTACAACGTACATCTCAGAGACTGTTTTATTCCTTGTTTTTTTTTACATTTCTTTGACAACATAGAGCTTAGACCCTGGTTTGTTTCTTGTTTTGTCAATGCCATCTTGGTGACGTCACAGCCTGTTTTGTTTTTCCCCTCAGCTGCTGGAGGTCATCTTCGCCATTGTCATCTTCAAGGACTCGGCCAAAGTCTCCCCGATCTGAGCGAGATGACGTCACCAAGATGTCTCCCCGATCTGAGCGAGATGACGTCACCAAGATGTCTCCCCGATCTGAGCGAGATGACGTAACCAAGATGACTTCCTGCACCCCCACCCACCCCCACCTCA
>NW_004797407.1:1441435-1443090 GCF_000002075.1 Aplysia californica | reverse complement strand
CTTCCCCGACGTCACGCCCCCTCCCTCCCCCTTCCCTGACGCCATGCCCTCCCCTTCCATGAGCCGGCTAGATTTTAAAATCTAGATTGTGTCAATAGGAGCGTAAAAAACCCACCAACATTGTAAAAGCCAACCTCTCTCCCAGGCCTCTCGTTGTTGCTGTGATAAAAACGTGTGTTTATAGACGTTGCAGAAATCTAAAAAATGATGCCATGAAATATATACAATAATATAACAATGTTTGTTTGTTTTGTCCTGAGTGTCGAATACACCTTATTATTTTTATGATTCCAATAAAACTGATTTATAAATCACAAACGACTAAAGGCGTTCATCTTTCACTTTGGGAATGAGTAGAATTTCAGTTTGAATATTATTAGGAGAAATGGAGAAGACTATGAGAAAAGGTCAGAAAAGAAATGTTCTACCTTTTCTTTCAAAATCGTAAGATCATTCGGAGTCGTTTTTAAGATATTCAAAGAATTGCATTCTTAAAAGCTTGACATGTTGTGAAACTCAAAATTGTTGACGCTAAATGTCCCAACACTAGGAACTGAGCTAAAATATAGAACTTTGTAATTTTGGGGAAGAGATTTGTTTGTTTTGGGTTTATTTGTCGCTTTGTTTTTTTTACTGTTTGTTTGTTAGCAAACTGACCAGTACGGTGAACTGTGAACGGACCAGAACAGAGAACAGTGAACTGTCCAGTACGGTGAACGAATCAGTACGGTGAACTAAAGAGAACGGTGACTGTCCAGAACGGTGAACGGACCAATACGGTGAACTGTCCAGTAAGGTGACCTGTCCAGAACGGTGAACTATCCAGAACGGTGAACTGTCCAGAACGGTGAACTGTCCAGTAAGGTGAACTGTCCAGAACGGTGAACTGTCCAGTAAGGTGAACTGTCCAGTAAGGTGAACTGTCCAGTAAGGTGAACTGTCCAGTAAGGTGAACTGACCAGAACTATGAACTGAGCAGTACAGTGAACTGAGCAGTACAGTGAACTAACCATAACTGTGAACTGGCCAGAA
Organism: Aplysia californica; assembly: GCF_000002075.1. Taxonomy (NCBI): domain Eukaryota; kingdom Metazoa; phylum Mollusca; class Gastropoda; order Aplysiida; family Aplysiidae; genus Aplysia; species Aplysia californica. The sequence goes on along the minus strand of NW_004797407.1, from coordinate 1,442,058 downwards.
CGGCGAACTGTCCACCCCCCCCCCCCACACACACACAGGGGCAGGGGAAGGTGAACACATGGACACACTCCCCCCCTCCCCCCAGGACTGTCTGCCACAGACCGCCACACGACCCATGCAACCAACGAGCACGTTAGACTGTCTGCTCTAACGAAGGCCGTCTGGTGCGACTAGGCAGATTATCGTGAGAATTTCATCATCACCATCATTGCTTTCTCACCCTGCACCAGGGTATAGGCCACGGACAAACACCTTCCACCTTTCTCTATCCTGGGCTAGCCTCTTGATGTTATTCCACGTCTTCCCACTTTTCTGTACATCGATTTCTGTGATTCTTCTCCAGGTTCCACACGGTCTTTCCCTTGATCTCTTACTCTGCGGGTTCCAATCCAAAACTTTCTTTGTTATGTAGCTGCCTGACTTCCTGAGAGTATATATATGTATATATAATTGTTGCCCAACACCTGCCACACACGAGCATCCCAAACTTTCTTTGTTATGTAGCTGCCTGACTTCCTGAGAGTATATATATGTATATATAATTGTTGGCCAACACCTGCCACACACGAGCATCCCAAACTTTCTTTGTTATGTAGCTGCCTGACTTCCTGAGAGTATATATA
>NW_004797407.1:1419645-1438733 GCF_000002075.1 Aplysia californica | reverse complement strand
TCTCTCTCTCTCTCTCTCTCTCTCTCTCTCTCTCTCCATCAATAATTTGTTCGCTTCCGAAAGGTGAGAGAAGTAAACTACTTAAAAACCAAACAGCAACAAGAACTGTACGGACGTTTTGGGGTCGAGTGTACCCAACCGAAATAGCCCAGTCGATAGACGAAAACAGCTAGTAAAAATGTACCTTAACAGCACAAAGGGGAGGATGGGTGGGAGGGTGGGCGGGGCCTATTTTGACATTGACGGATCGTTGTGGTGGGGGTGTGCATTAGGTACCTGGGTTGTACTTTCGTTTCTCGTCGTTTTACAGCATCGGCCTGGTATCGTCAGAGAGTCTACAATATACTCTCTGGTATCGTCAGAGATATCGTCAGAGTCTATAACTACAATATACTTCCTGGTATCGTCAGAGTCTATCACTATACATGTAATATACTCCCTGGTATCGCAAACAAAGTGTGGTTTGTTCTTGAGCGAGTCCTTTCCCCTCTGTGGCCCATTGTCCTCTGTGTCAACTCCCACATTGTCCGCCATATTGTCGGCCATATTGTCGGTGTTCGCTTGACGGACTAACTCCGCCCCCACACATTTCATTGGTGGAGCTCACACATATAAATAACAAATAGTTTTTGAGTAGCTCACGTCCCCGCTCACCAGCAAGCTGTGTGTACTTTACAGTCAACAGAATAATTCCCCCAGCGGAGTAGAGAACTCTCAGCAGAACCGTTCTCGGCTTTCCGGGGAGTATACAGCAGCCGACAAAGCGCTCAGACAGTGACCAACTGACCAGATCTTTCGTTGTCTATTGCCAGGTATCCATTCCCACTTGGGTGAAGTGAGGACAATTTGTGTAACGTGTCGTTCCCAAGGACACAACGTCAGAACCCCTCACGGAATTCAAACCCATGACATTTCGGTTGTGAGCCAAACACCTTAACCACCAGACCACCGAGGCCCCATGTCTTCCTTTCCTTTTCGCGACAAGTTAACTCTCAACATCCCGACCTGTTAACTCTCAACACCCCGACCTGTTAACTCTCAACATCCCGACTTGTTAACTCTCAACACCCCGACCTGTTAACTCTCAACATCCCGACCTGTTAACTGTCAACATCCCGACTTGTTAACTCTCAACACCCCGACCTGTTAACTGTCAACACCCCGACCTGTTAACTGTCAACATCCCGACTTGTTAACTCTCAACACCCCGACCTGTTAACTGTCAACACCCCGACCTGTTAACTCTCAACATCTCGACCTGTTAACTGTCAACACCCCGACCTGCGAGTCTTTAGTCCGTCCTATTATGCTGCTGGTCCGCCAGTCTCAGTTTGCTCACAGTTTTCGCAACAACGTCCGGACATGTGAGTGAGCGCGTGCTTTGTCCGTCTACGACAAAAGGTCGGCTGTGGTCGGCTACACCAGTGATCACGACTTTTCCGCGTCGCCCGCCAGGACTTTGAGCTGTCCGGATTACTTTGAACAAAAAAACAAAACAAATCTAAATCTAATATTCTCATATGAGACAAGGTTTACCTACTTTTCTAGACTGTGCTCACTGAAAACCTTCCATGTCTAGTACAAAGAAAATCGTTTTGTTTTGTTTTTCCGCGACATGCAAAGCCGTTTTAATTGTGAAAGTTGTGGAAACAATCACTGTGTTCACTGACCGTAAATTGGAGCCAAAAATCCTGTTCATTTCGTGAACTGTTGCTGGAATGTAACTGAGTAAAGGACGAGTGCTCAAAGACATTGTTTCTGCTCATACTGGTGGTTCTTTCTTTGGTTATTTTATATTGAGCAAATTAAGACTGTTACAACTGTTTGCAGACAAAAGCCTTTATCAATCGTACCCAAAGACTTAGGATTCAAATCTCTGTGTGTGAAGACTCATGAGGTGAAAGACCTAGGGTTCAAATCCTGGTGTGCAGATTCCCTTCAGTAACAAGTGGACAACACGTGACTCCCTGAGAAGACCAAGACCTTAAGAAGATCGTCACAGTGTTGTAGGAACACCCTCAGCACCTCCCAAATACAGGAGAGGAATTGTGACGAGACACACAGACAATACGTATGTGGTTGGCGGGTGCTCTGGTGTGGTTTGCGTCTTCTTTCCTATCAAACATCTATCGTCTTTGTCTCCCCTCTTTCTTTTTTATGTTTCTTACTCTTTTGCAACACCTCGAATCTTCGGCACTTATATGACTTAATTGTGTTGCAAGTGCCGTAAAACTCTTACTAAAACTAAACAAAAAATTCAAAATGTGGAGAAAAACTAGGTGTAGGCGAAAGAACTTTCTGTCTATCCGCACACAGAGGATAAGCCACGTCGTCCGAGCGTTCTCTCTCTCCTCCCACCTCCTCACCCTCTCCTCCCTCATCGTCCTCCACCTCTCCACCACCCACGTTCCTCCCACTCACGGGCTGGACAATCTAGCTCTGGGAAAACCCGCGGCCCAAAATAGCGTGTGGTCAGAGCGTGGATCTAGCCCGGCCTACGCCCACCTCGCGAACGACGGAGACACCAACAGCATTTTCAACCAGGGTTCTTGCTCTAAAACCGGAAGCCCTGACGAAAGAGACGGTTCCTCCTGGTGGATTGTGGATCTTCTCCACCAGTATCTCATCCACTCCGTCAAAATCACCAACAGAAAGTTTACTGACGTCAATAAACTGAAGAATTTCTCGGTGTATGTGTCGGCGGGGAACCCCCGCGAGGATGGGGAATTCCCGGCGGTGAGTCATCTAGGCGAGCTGTGTGTGTTCAGAACTTCCGGCATCAAGTCTGCGAGAACCGAACAGCTGTCTTGTGGCGAGTCTGTCGGCGGCCGCTACCTCACCATCCACAAGATCGGGAACAGCAATCTGGTCTTGTGTGAGGTGCAAGTGTTCGGAGAGCTGATCCTTACCTTATCATCATCATCATCACCATCGACATCGACAACTGCACCAGCGCCATCTTCACCGTCATCATCATTATCATCGTCACCACCATCAGAATCAGGAGCAGCATCCCCATCATCATCATCACCACCGTCATCTCCGTCATCATCATCACCGTCATCATCACCACAATCATCATCATCACCACAATCATCACCGTCATCATCACCACAATCATCATCATCACCACAATCATCACCGTCATCATCACCATCATCATCACCATTCACATCGCCGTTGTATTTGGAGGTATGGGCAGGTCGGAAAAGCTCGCTGTCTCCTTTGTTCACGGAGTCTGGCGTGAGAAGTTTGCTGGAGTGTGCGGCCCTTTGTGAGGGGGAGGAGGGGGAGGAGAGGGAGGAGGGGGAGGAGGGGGAGGAGGGGGAGGAGGGGGAGGAGAGGAGGGAGGCGTGCAACGCACTACAGTACCAGGCGAGCACACGTGAGTGTGAGTGTCTGCAGATGTCTGACCTCAGCTCACACAGCCCGGGACAGCTGCACACCGCCCACTGGACACTGGCGACTGTCGTGGAGCACAGCTAGAGGAACATGCTGTATTTACTGCTTGTGTGTGGCTGGGCCGGCTGGTCTGAGCGTGTGGTGGTAGAGATTGGTTGGCTGGTTGGTTGGTTGGTTGGTTGGTTGGTTGGTTGGCTGGTTGGTTGGTTGGTTGGTTGGTTGGTTGGTTGTTTGGTTGATTGGTTGGTTGATTTGTTGATTGATTGGTCTGTTTATTTGTGGAAAAACATCAACACAGTAACGGTGATAAACCAGGTGTAATATAATATTGTTGGTTTGTTGGTAGATTGGTCGGTTTGTTGGTAGATTGGTCGGTTTGTTGGTAGATTGGTCGGTTTGTTTGTTGGTAGATTGGTCGGTTTGTTGGTAGTTTGGTCGGTTTGTTGGTAGTTTGGTTGGTTTGTTGGTAGATTGGTCGGTTTGTTTGAATAAAGAAAAAAACAAGGACAAGACAATGATTTTAAAGCAAGCTTTTTTGTTTGTTTGTTTGTTTGTTGATTGTTGTTTTTTCGTTTGAGTAAAAACTCTTGGCGTATTTGATCAAATGTCCAAGGATGTTCTTCTAATCCGAGTCAGTTATAGTATGACGTCATGGCAGACAATATAATTACGAAAGAAACATTGCATCAGAACAGAATCTGCTCGACAAGACTGATTTTCCCAATTCTGGTATAAAGTGGCGCCCTTCTCGTGGAACCTAAAGTGGCTAAAAAAGAACGTAACTTTGTTGTCGTCCAACTTGGGATTATTTGGGGAGTGTATCACTTCGTTGGGAATATGCCCACGGTGTCAGAGAAAGACGAATATGGTGACCTTGTGTGTCTTACCTAAGAAAATCGTATAAGAAAGCAATGCTTTCATCTATCCATCTCATATGACCTTATGCAGTTGCGAGTGCCGTAAAACCTCAAATAAAACTAAACTAAAACATCTATCCATCTGTGAAAGATCAGGCCATTGTAATACGGGGTGCCCATTGGGGGATCGAGTCGGGGCAGGTTGGTCTGCTAGCCAGATTGCCGAAAACCAATAAGAGTAGGCTTCAGCCACCATTCAGGTAAAAGTCGAAGTTATTACTAACAAAACTGAAAATGCTTCATATGTCCAGGGCGCTCATATGACCTTATGCAGCTGCAAGCGCCGTACAACACTTATAAAAAAAAAGGCTGCGCGTCTTCGATTTTAACCCGACAGTGTTGTCACGGCCATCGTTCGTATAGTGCCAGAAAACATTTGTTGGTCCTGGCGGGCAGGTTTCAAGTTGCCGCCAATTTTAAACGATCGAAACAGTGTCCTTGTGTCATAGTGTCATGGTGTCACTGAGGGCAGAAAACACTGACACAAACAACCCATAACTTCATTACACATTTTGTCATTTTCCAGGCCAAGGCTGACTGTTTTGATTTTGTAAGTGTTTTACAGCACTTGCAACACAATAAGGTCATATAAGTGCCAAAGATTACAGGCATTACAAGGAAGTAACAAATACAAAAAAGGAGGAGAAGTAAGGAAGATAGATGTTTGATAGGAAAGAAAGAGGAGAAGTAAAGAAGATAGACATTTCGTTTGATAGGAAAGAAAGATCAAACCACACCAGAGCACCCACCAACTACTCACAAGGCTTATTCTGCCTATTCTATGTACGTATCTTGATGAAGTGCTAACACAACATTTGCTTTCTAACAGGAGATTACAAATACACATACATAACAAATAAAACAAATAAGACAAATTACACATAGACTACATAACAAATAAAACAAATAAGACAAATTACACATAGACTACATTACAAATAAAACGAATAAGACAAATTACACATAGACTACATTACAAATAAAACAAATAAGAAAAATTACACATAGACTACATTACAAATAAAACAAATAAGACAAATTACACATAGACTACATTACAAATAAAACGAATAAGACAAATTACACATAGACTACATTACAAATAAAACAAATAAGACAAATTACACATAGACTACATTACAAATAAAACGAATAAGACAAATTACACATAGACTACATTACAAATAAAACGAATAAGACAAATTACACATAGACTACATTACAAATAAAACGAATAAGACAAATTACACATAGACTACATTACAAATAAAACGAATAAGACAAATTACACATAGACTACATAACAAATAAAACGAATAAGACAAATTACACATAGACTACATAACAAATAAAACGAATAAGACGAATTACACATAGACTACATTACAAATAAAACGAATAAGACAAATTACACATAGACTACAATACAAATAAAATGAATAAGACAAATTACACATAGACTACATAACAAATAAAACAAATAAGACAAATTACACATAGACTACATTACAAATAAAACAAATAAGACAAATTACACATAGACTACATTACAAATAAAACGAATAAGACAAATTACACATAGACTACATTACAAATAAAACGAATAAGACGAATTACACATAGACTACATTACAAATAAAACAAATAAGACAAATTACACATAGACTACATAACAAATAAAACAAATAAGACAAATTACACATAGACTACATAACAAATAAAACAAATAAGACAAATTACACATAGACTACATTACAAATAAAACAAATAAGACAAATTACACATAGACTACATTACAAATAAAACGAATAAGACAAATTACTCATAGACTACATTACAAATAAAACGAATAAGACGAATTACACATAGACTACATTACAAATAAAACGAATAAGACGAATTACACATAGACTACATTACAAATAAAACAAATAAGACAAATTACACATAGACTACATTACAAATAAAACGAATAAGACAAATTACACATAGACTACATTACAAATAAAACGAATAAGACGAATTACACATAGACTACATTACAAATAAAACAAATAAGACAAATTACACATAGACTACATAACAAATAAAACAAATAAGACAAATTACACATAGACTACATTACAAATAAAACAAATAAGACAAATTACACATAGACTACATAACAAATAAAACAAATAAGACAAATTACACATAGACTACATTACAAATAAAACAAATAAGACAAATTACACATAGACTACATTACAAATAAAACAAATAAGACAAATTACACATAGACTACATAACAAATAAGACAAATTACACATAGACTACAATACAAATAAGACAAATTACACATAGACTACAATACAAATACAACAAATAAGAAAGAACAAAAAGAACAAAAACTCTGAGAAAAAACTCCTTTCTTTAATTTCCTATTTACGGCAAAACAATACAAGAGTCTGTGTAATTATTCAAATTATTCCAGTCAAGCACGACGACCAATCAGCGACAGTTCTTCCCAATGACACACACACGCATCGCGTCCATCCCGTGTTCACCCTCGCCACACCGACACACACAAAGTTCAAAGGTCATCATTCGCCCTCAGGGAAAACAAACAAAACACCGCTGGTCCTCCTGCGTGTTGCTGGCTCCGCCCATCACAAAGTGCCAGGTCTGGGTGCCCCACCCGCTGGCGCGCACAGGTCACCACGACACACCGTCAACTGACGTGAAGAGAAGGCTGGCCTGAAACCGAACCAAAGAAAGAGGAAGACGTTACTTTTCAGGTTACTTCATGACAAAGAAGAAGTTACATTTCACATTACTTCATGACCGTAGCGCAGCTTGAATGCAAAAAGATATATAATTTTTTTTGCCTGCTGAAAAACAGGGTTGTTTGTTATTTGAAAAGAAGTTTTACAGCATTATTGACAAAATTGGGTGTTTGTTTATTTGAAAAGAAGTTTTACAGCATTATTGACAAAATTGGGTGTTTGTTTATTTGAATAGAAGTTTTACAGCATTATTGACAAAATTGGGTGTTTATTTAAACAGAAGTTGAACAGTACACCATTATTGACAAAATTGGGTGTTGGTTCATTTGAGCACATGTTTTACAGCACCACTGCCACAATTTGGTGTCATGCTCATGCTCCAGACCAGTAGGTTCTCAACCAGAAAGCACAAACTGGCATGTGGTGTAGCAGTTAGGCATTTCGTTGTTGCCCGCAGGAGACCTCAGTTCCATTCCCGAGAGGGGAAAATATTTTTAATAGACAATCTCAGTTTTTCTGCTGGGATGTAGTATTCCTCTCAGCCCGGGTCGGTACACACAGACAGGCTCAGTACCTGCCTTGTAAGTGATCTCTGCATTGTGTTGATGGGGGCTAGTAAAAACTCTGGAAATTAAAATTCTAATTTTTACAGCCTGAGTTGGCCCCGACAGGCAGGAGCGGCAGCCTGTCTCCTAAAAAGATCTAAACTGTGTCCACGGAAATGAACAAACACCTACAGTGGAGTCCCCTCAAACTGAACACATTTAATAATCCGAAAACCCGGATAAACAAAAGAAAATCCGGAGGTCCCGCAGAGTTCAGTGTGAGCAGACTCCAGCGTACGTTCCAAAAACGTAGCGAGCACAAACCTCAGGAGGGGATCAGCCCCGAGTCCTTGAGCTTCCCAACCAGTTCCTCCACGCTGTCCAGTTTGGAGCCCGCCTGTCTCACCGGGGGGTCCTCCACGCTCACAACCTGTTGCCGTGGCGACAGCTCCACTCCGTAGTCCGAGGGCTTCTTCTTCTCCAGCTTTTTCTTCTTGGCTTTCTGTCGAGAAATTTCATCGTTCGAGACTTTTATAAGTTTTGTTTCAGAAGAATGTTCCATGACTTGCAACATAAATAGGTCCCGCGCTAGTAGGTGCTCCAAACTGCTGAGTTAGCGCGCTTATACCGTATGAGAAAACAAAAACTGACATTTTTTTACCCATGACATCTGCCTGTTCAACACAGCAGTACATGACATGCAATCAAAAACAAATATAGTCCAAAGCATAGGCTTTCCTGTAGGATATTTGAAGACCTGGTAAACTAATTGAAAGTGGAAAATTTTCTAAGTTAAAAAAACCCAAACTGAACCTTTGTCCTCGTCTGAAAAGGTCGATCATAAATCTTTTTAAAATATACCATTTAAAAGTTCATAAATTTCTTTTTTTTAAAACACTATATTTTTATACAAAAATAAGTATCAGATCCTTCCTTTACCCCTGAGAAAGTAGTCCCCTATCGCTAACAAAGTCCTATCACTGTATCTAGATATATTTCCTAACTCTGAAAACAGAAATGACTGGCCAATATCTGAAAGATACAAAATATCTGATGATAAAAGCTCACCATAATGTTGGGCAGGGTAGCATAACGAGGCTCGTTCAGACGTAGATCAGCTGTCAGAACAGCGGGCGTCTTGACCTTGATCGTCTCAAGGCCGCCGTCAATTTCTCTCGTCACTGTCAGATCTCCGTTGGCTTTCTCCACTTTAGAGGCAAACGTGGCCTGCAGGAGAAGTGGAAAGAAAAATCCGAGTTGAGAACTGGCAAGTACAGAGGAACCTGTTCCAACAACCACCTGTACAAGACAACCACCTGTATGAGACAACCACCTGTACGAGACAACCACCTGTACGAGACAATCACCTGTACAAGACAATCACCTGTACAGGACAATCACCAGTACAAGACAACCACCTGTACAAGACAACCACCTGTACAAGACAACCACCTGTACAGGACAATCACCAGTACGAGACAACCACCTGTACAAGACAACCACCTGTACAAGACAACCACCTGTACGAGACAATCACCTGTACAAGACAATCACGTGTACAACACAATCACCTGTACAGGACAACCACCTGTACAAGACAACCACCTGTATAAACGACCACCTGTACAAACAAACGCCTGTACAAACCACAGCTTCCCACTCCCATCCTTGCGGTTTTTCTCTATCACAATGACACTGTGTAAGACAACTACCTAAGACAACGACTTTCCCCCGACAAAGGGTAGCCATTTTGGAAAACTTTGAAGGTGTGTTTGTTTCTTTGATGGTTTGTAATTTTTCTTATCTCTGTCACTTTTTTACCCTCATCGTATCATCATTATTGTTATTCTTTTGATTTTTAAAAATTGGTCGACTTCTTCACCATTTGCCATCTCTCTCTCACTCTTCCCCATGCTCTTTCTCTCTCTTCCCCACTCCCTCTCTTCCTCTCACTTCACTTTTCCCTCTCCTTCTCTCTCCTTCTCTCCTTCTCTCTCTCTCTCTCTCTCTCTCTCTCTCTCTCTCTCTCACAACCCACCTGTGGCCAGTCCAGCAGTGCAGCAATCATTTGCCCCGTCTGGTTACAATCGTCATCGATGGCCTGAAACACACACAGAGAGAAGGTACACGTGAGAAACCATGTCATCTAGTCTAGACCAAAACGTTTTGGTCACCGTTTTTGTCAGTTAGGAGGCTGGCTGCCTCTATCCTGTTCACTGCTGTACAGGACCAATAGGAAAACACACACGGACAAACTGTACAAACTGGACAATAGGAAAACACACACGGACAAACTGTACAAACTGGACAATAGGAAAACACACACGGACAAACTGTACAGGACCATTAGGAAAACACACACGGTCAAACTGTACAGGACCATTAGGAAAACACACACGGACAAACTGTACAGGACCATTAGGAAAACACACAAACAAATTGGACAGGACCATAAGAGTGGTTTCGTCATGATCAGATTTTGATACGGTTCAGATCACTCAAGAGGCCAGGCGCTTCCACTCTATCAGCTCCTGAAGCCAACATGAAAGAAACAAGAGAAAGAAACAATAAGTAAGCAGAAAGGAAACAATAAGTAATAAGTAAGCAAGAAAGGAAACAATAAGTAAGCAAGAAAGGAAACAATAAGTAATAAGTAAGCAAGAAAGGAAACAATAAGTAAGCAAGAAAGGAAACAATAAGTAATAAGTAAGCAAGAAAGGAAACAATAAGTAATAAGTAAGCAGAAAAGAAACAATAAGTAAGCAGAAAGGAAACAATAAGTAAGCAAGAGAAAGAATCATTGAGCGTGTTGTCACAGTTGTCTCCGCCAAACCAAAACAGCCGACTAACAGTCTTCCGTCTGCCAGGAAACTGATAGTTGAAATAGAGCACCTGTTTTTACCTTGAGAATTCCATTTGGGTGTCCATCAAAATGACACAACCCCTCCCGACAAATGCCTGGATGGTTCGAATGTCAGTAGTGGCAGTTATGTCGGGCTAAGCGGTGAGTCACCAGCCAAAAGCTAAAACATTGACTAATTCTAGGTTTCAATTAAAAATGTACGGTTATATTTTTAATTAATGTCTCAAATGACCAAAGTCTGCGAGTGAACCACCAGTTTAAATGCAAATTGACAATTTTACTCATCTAACCAAAAAATCTGTATTTACAGTTTGATATTCCCGGCTTGCATTCCTTAACCTTAGACCTGTTCATGCATGCCGGAAACTAACAGACCAAATAGCCTCCTCCCGACAACAACAAAATTACGTCGATACTGCTTTGGTGTACACATGGCCTTACCTTTACAACGTCACCTGATTTACTTTAGTTTGTTTCGCCTGATTTACCTCAGTTTGACTCACCTGATTCACCTTGATTTACCTCAGTTTGACTCACCTGATTTACCTCGATTCACCTCAGTTTGACTCACCTGTTTCCCAGTAAAGACCAGGTCCACTTTCTCCTGTTGGGCAATCTTGGACAAGATCTTGGCCACGTGTATGGGCTGCATCCCCTCGTAGCTCTGTGCATCCACCTCCACGTGAATCGACCGGTCAGCTCCCATAGCCATGGCAGTACGAAGGGTTTCCTGGGAAAACACAGAAAGCAACCTTTTGTAAAAACAATCAATTCTATATATATATCCCTCTCAAAAATATATGTGAAGAAAGAATTGTAATTGTAAATTTCCTTAAAATGAGATACACTCGGGCATGTGGGCCGAGCAGTCAGCTCCCACATCAATGGCGCTACTTCAGCAACAACATACAGCAACAACAACAACAGCAGCAACAACAATAGCCCCCACCAGACACTGCGAGGGTCCACAAGAGACAGCAACAACAACAACAGCAACAACAACAGCAACAACAGCAACAACAACAGCAACAACAACAGCAACAGCCCCCACCTGACACTGCGTGGGTCCACAAGAGACAGCAACAATCTCGGAGGCCAGCTTCTTCTCCTTCATCCTGACCGCTTCCTCCACTGCGATCTCGTCAAACGGATTCATGCTGTGCTTCACGCCCTCGGTCACCACGCCAGTCTTGTCTGGCTTCACGCGGACCTGACGGAACAACAATCACACAATGTTAGCATCACAAGCTGTCGATTTAGTTTTTAATAAGACTAAGAGTTTAAGGCAATTGCAACACATCATCATCATCAGCATCACAGAATTGGTCCTGGCCTACCTCCATAGAAATAACACAATTAGAAAGAAAAAATGCAAGTTGAGTAAAAAAAGCTGGCTAAGTATATTCCAAAACTTAATTTCACAAAGCTAAGTTTAAACTGAGCAGAATTCATCATTTTCATTTAATTTCACACATTTCTTTATTTCTCTTTAGTGGACCCCTTCTCATGGCATGGGCCTGCTAAAAAACCTGAAAATTAATAAGGGGAGTTGGGGGGGGGGGGGGGGCACTTTTTCGATACCTTGCCTTCTTAGCCTTAGAAGACAGACCTAGAACTAGAGTAAACCGTAGCCGTAGATTACCATCTTGACAACCACCAACTACACTAAAGTAGCCAGCTACTTGGATCTCTCGACCTTAAAATCTAGATCTAGATTTCTAGATCAAAATATCTGGAGCAGAGAGTGAAAAATAGAGCATGGCATGAACTCTTTATTTATTACTCTAAATTATTAATATTTTTACCTTCACGGCATAGTCAATGACTCTTTTACAACCAACCAATATCCGAAGTCCAGACATTTTTCCGGTCTTTTGAAAGGTACTATTCTTGCCGAAGTTTACAAAGGTAGGCCTACTGAAAGAGCTTATCAGAAAGTTCTTATAAAACAAACGAATGGTGAAGAGAAGGGCACAGTAGGCAGGTCGGTCTCTGCCGTTATCAAACTTTGACCCGTAGCGGTGAGCACTAATATCAATTACTTTCGGCTTCTCGTCGATTTTGGTTTACTTTGTACTTTCAACTTTACACACTGATTCGGTCTAAATCTAATTCAGACCTTTCTTTTTCATTATCTTATCATTCAGGGTGTCCACTTTTCACAGAGTAAGAATAGGCCTATATTACATGTATATCAATCTTTGCTTTTCTTTGCACGACCCCCCCCCTCCCCCCTCTTCCACCATTTCTGAAGTCTACAGGGATTCTTGACTTGGTTGATGAGAGGGACGAGTGAGAAACGAACTCGGCAAAACAAAACAAATGACTTAATTGTAGGCCTATGACTATGATACTATTGAGCAATTACATTTATTTAAAGACGTTTCAGCACACGCCCAGCTCTTGCTCCATACCCCCACAATAGCCGGAAACTAGATCTAGAGACATAGAGTTCAAGAACAAAATCGGGACTAAAATTTGAGACACACAGGAGAAATAGGGGGATTGAGACAGGGAAGGAATAGAGGCAGAAGTACAAGATATTATAATAATAATAATAATAATAATAATAATAATAATAATAATAATAATAATAATAATAATAATGATAATAATAATCATTATCATAATAATATATGTCTACACTCTGCGAACTGTCAAATATCCTTTTCCTAATGACCATTTTGTTTACCTCAGTGAAGGCTTACACAATGTGTTATTTTCGGATAGGGGAGAGCCAGAAAATTAAGAAAATGGATGTACGAGACTTTGACTTCAGTCAGACGTTGGCATAGAAATTAATGAGTATCCCAAGTCGTCTTTTTTCACACTGAAATTGTTTTTTCTTTTTATTAAGTTGTAAGGGTTTAAAGTCCGTCTTTCGCAAACAATAAAATTATTTCTGAAGCCAAACTTTCTGAAAATGATCAGGAAAAAAACAACAGATCTGCGTTTGTGATTATGGGTTTGCCATCGAAGAAAGCTTGATTGTTCAATGTCGGCAAACTATATATTATAATATGTATACTGTTGACGGATCGGAGAAGTATACGCCTAGATCTAATCAACTAAAACTGTTGACGCAATAGTCAATTCAGTTTTGTTATGGATAAAAATTGTCAGATGCCTTATATGTTGCGAGCTTCGTTAAAAAGAAAATTGGGAGATGGGGGGGACATAAATAATCAAAATTGAATCTATTTTGCTATGCGCATGATGTCCTCATTTCCCTTACTTTGGAGTATCGGATCACTACCTCAGTCGAATTACAAATTTCTGTCGTCTGACATTTTTGGTCTTTTTGAGTTACTACCATGAGATCAGAAATCAAATGCCCTATCGGCTCAATCAAACCCGTCAGATTATTCCCAGTTAAATGTTATCAAAGTATTCAAAGAATTGTGGGCCTTTTCGAAAAAGCTTGACATTTTGTGAAACTCAAATTTCCTTTTACGTCACCTTTCTCAAAACTAGGCCTGAGGATTGAGCAGATAGAACTTCAAACGGGGAAAAACGGGGATCAAGTAAGTTCAAATCAAGGCGGGAAGTTTGGGAGTATTCAGTATTCATTAGCCTATTCAAATAAATCAAATCGACGATTGACTCAAAGATCTAAATAGATCTAACAATCATTCCTGTTCACAGTCGCTTTATCAGATTCAACAAAAATCTCTAGAACCATAGCCTAGGCCTATATTCTGTATTATGATCAAATACACCACTCGTGATTATCTTATTATGAGATAGTTTATAATTCTCCTCGGCCTCGAAAGCGCCATCCATATATAATAGCCTAGATAAGTAAATATAAGTCCATGGAAAAGCTAGATCTAACAACATAAATGAAGTTGTAGAATGAACGGATGAACTGGTGCAAAGAAAAAAAAGGAGGATAAAAGAAAAGAGGCGGGTTGTTTTTTTTCTCATGATTTGGCACGTTCTTTGTGTAGATTGACGCGATAAGTTGCGAATCAGAGAGAAAACGTAATGATGGGCTGTGGGATGCGAAAAGGTTTTAACGATTAGAAATTCTGTTACACAATGCTGCAAATGTTCAAACTTTCGGCAAAATAAAACGAATAGTGAACTAAATCTATACGTCGGAAGAGATAACATTTGTGGACAAATTAATTGACTTATTAACTGAACAAAAACAAACAAACAAAAAAAAACGATGAGGAATGGAAGAAATGCCAATAATCATTAGATCTAGATCTAGATCTAGATCTATACGTCGAATAAGAACTGTGTCTCCCCGGCTGTAGTTTTAATGGCCGGCCGCGCAGTTCGTTTATATAAATCGTTACAATAACGAAAATGCCGAAAACGGCGAATGCTTCGCAACATCTACTAAAACTTAAACTGCTAGAAACTACTAGATCGACCCTCTCTACTTCCGGCCGGAGGCACAACAATGTTTACACTTTTACTGTAAACTTTACTCAACATTTCTTTCACAATGCACAATGCTGGAGCATTCTGACTGCTGTACGAAAGCCTGTCAAAACATCAGTTCTTGGACTAATGGGTGTTTGACATTTTTTTCATGAGTTGGTACTAGATACCCTTTTCTTTTTTTCTGTAGTTCTGGAATGAAATATAATAGGAAATAGGCCCACATAGTGAGTGAGTGAGTGTGTGGTGTGGTCGGGGTTCTGTGGCCTCTAGTTTCTAGATATAGAGATGTTCGCCTCTCTTTCGATTGGTGTGCCAGGGCCAGCCAGATTTTCCAATATGGAAGGGGCAGAAGCTACTATTTTGGCATGTGATCTTCAAGATCAATTTTGTTTTTCAAGATACCAAGTCAGTTCGCTTGTTTTGTTCCTACCTAAATGACAGCTTTTGCCACTTCTTGGAGCAAAATTTGGATGACCCTAACTCAGTTTGATTGAATCTTATCGGCTCTGTGGACTGGGTGAAACAGACTCTGAATATCGTATATCGCTGGGAGTAACGTGTAACAGACCTTAAATATCGTACAGCGCTGGGTGTAACATATACCTTGAATATCATACAGACAGCACTGGGAGATAGTAAATCTCCAAATGGTAACCCTCGTGTTTTATTTTGGTTTTGGTTTTTCTTTCAGCTGACCAGACCCCTCTCCATGGGGTGAATGACGACCAGGACATTGTGCTGCTCAGTCCGGGGTCATGAGTTCCAGAAGATGTTGGCTGGTTCTGCTGGCTGGCTGTGTGTTGTCCTCGCTGCTCTTGTACTACCTGGCCAGGTGGGGGGATGACAGGTGAGTCATACGTGACAGGTGGGGGGATGACAGGTGAGTCTTACGTGACAGGTGAGTTGTACGGGACAGGTGGGGGGATGACAGGTGAGTCTTACGTGACAGGTGAGTTGTACGGGACAGGTGGGGGGATGACAGGTGAGTCGTATGTGACAGGTGGGGGGATTACAGGTGAGTCGTACGTGACAGGTGGGGGGATGACGGGTGAGTCGTACGTGACAGGTGAGTTGTACAGAGGACAGGTGGGGGGATGACAGGTGAGTCGTATGTGACAGGTGAGTTGTACGGGACAGGTGGGGGGATGACAGGTGAGTCGTACGGGACAGGTGGGGGGATGACAGGTGAGTTGTATGGGACAGGTGGGGGGATGACAGGTGAGTCGTACGGGACAGGTAGGTGGGTTGCCTTTCACACACATACACACACACATACACATAATATATTGTACAAACACACACTTGCTAAAAAAACACACACACACTGGTGTACTGACGTGTTACTCTCTAGATCTATATTTATAACAAACATATCTTTTTATGCAAAACTTAAGAATTTTATTGAAGCATTCTTGACATTTGGGAAGAAATTTAATTGCAATGCTTTTGATACCAGAACTTCTTGATTTGTAGAGTTTACTTCACTTTTGTTTGTAAAGTGAATATGTTTTTCTTGATAGACTTTTCTTCGAGTGAACACATTTCACTGGATCCCTGCACTATTTGTCTTGTGCAGACACCTTGCCTGGTGGTTTGGACGTGGTAATGTGTCCTACGTGACCTACTTTCCTCATCGCGCTTGGAGGAACCAGTCGACTAAGACAATCCTGCTATGGACGACACGGTTTGGCCGACCATTCTGGGCCCTGGCAGGTTATGAGACATTCAGTAAGTTACAGTTTTCATTCAGTAAGTTACAGTTTTCATTTAGTAAGTTACAGTTTTCCCTTGCTATGAGACATTCAGTAAGTTACAATTTTCCCCTTCCCTGTCTCGCTGGCAGGCTATGAGACATTCAGTAAGCAACAGTTGTCCTTCAGTAAAAGTTACAGGTTTCCCTTGCTATGAGACATTCAGTAAGTTACAGTTTTCCTTTCCCTGTCTCACTTTTGACAGAATCGTGCAAGGTGTCAGCGTGTGAGTTCATCACGGACCACAACCGAATCAACGACAGCGACGCGCTCCTGTTTCACCCCAAGGACAAAGACCTCCTGATCGAGCCGCTTCCCACACACCACCCAGACCACCAGGTGACAGATGGAGCTTTCCTCACAGTTTTACAGCACTTGTGAGACCTATAGGTCACAGTTTTACAAGACGTATAGGTCACAGTTTTACCGCATTGCGAGACATATAGGTCACAGTTTTACAGCACTTGCGAGACATAAAGGTCACAGTTTTACAAGACGTATAGGTCACAGTTTTACCGCATTGCGAGACATATAGGTCACAGTTTTACAGCACTTGCGAGACATATAGGTCACAGTTTTACAAGACCTATAGGTCACAGTTTTACAAGACATATAGGTCACAGTTTTACAAGATGTATAGGTCACAGTTTTACAAGACATATAGGTCACAGTTTTACAAGACATATAGGTCACAGTTTTACAAGATGTATAGGTCACAGTTTTACAAGACGTATAGGTCACAGTTTTACAGCACTTGCGAGACCTATAGGTCACAGTTTTACAAGACGTATAGGTCACTGTTTTACCGCACTTGCGAGACCTATAGGTCACAGTTTTACAGCACTTGCGAGACCTATAGGTCACAGTTTTACAAGACATATATGGAACAACTCCAAACTTTTCTAAAACCACTTTAAAAAGAAACTAATTTTTTGAAGCAGAACCAAATGCTTGGTCTAAACAAATGTTGCCGAAATCCAACAAATAGAAATACATGAAACGTGATCATGTGATCATGCTATTTGAGCTGAAACAGTCTGACAGTTTGATCCAAGTTTTTACCTCCTCTCGCAGAACAGAGTTCCTGGGAGTCGGCCCATCTGCGCCCCTCACCATCAATGACTTGTTCTTTCACGGTGACCTTTTTCTGTTTCCTTGTCACAGGTATGGGTGTTGGTGAACCACGAGCCTCTATTTCGGCTTGACCTTGACTTTAGTCGCTATGACGGCGTCTTCAATTGGACGGCGATGTACCGTCGCGACGCTGATGTGTATTCCCCTTACGGTGGCCTCATGCGACGAGATAAACCTTTTCAGTCATGGGAGACGGAGACAGACCCAGACTTGTTGTGAGTGGTTTCTTTTGTTTAATGTACAGAATATCATTGTAACAGTTAATGTACAGATGTCATGTAACAGTTAATGTACAGATGTCATTGTAACAGTTAATGTACAGATGTCATTGTAACAGTTAATGGACAGATATCATTGTAACAGTTAATGGACAGATGTCATTGTAACAGTTAATGTACAGATGTCATTGTAACAGTTAATGGACAGATATCATTGTAACAGTTAATGGACGGATGTCATTGTAACAGTTAATGTACAGATGTCATGTAACAGTTAATGTACAGATGTCATGTAACAGTTAATGTACAGATGTCATGTAACAGTTAATGTACAGATATCATTGTAACAGTTAATGAAAAGATGTCATGTAACAGTTAATGGACAGATGTCATGTAACAGTTAATGGACAGATGTCATGTAACAGTTAGTGGACAGATGTCATTGTAACAGTTAATGGACAGATGTCATGTAACAGTTAATGGACAGATGTCATGTAACAGTTAATGGACAGATGTCATTGTAACAAGTTTTGCATCAAAAGAGGAATTTCCCAACATGACTCACAAAGTAGGATAGAGGCAGACCAAGAATATCTTCCGTGGAGAATCTGACCAGACGGGTGACGAGGAAAAGACCAGGAAAGTATACAGGGTTTTTTTTAGAACATCTGAGGTTACGATAGTCACTGGTATCTGTTTCACATCTTGTGCTTCAAGAATAACAACAGTAATACCAACAAAATGACGAACAAAAAGATGATGAAGAAAAGGACTGAGAAGAAGAAAACAAAAAGAAGAAGACAGATGAGGAGAAGAAGAAAAAAAATACTCCCAGAGGAATGTTTCTGTCTTGGTACATCTCAAATACTTCTCCAACTCGGCTGAACATTTTCCAGATCTCTGGGACGCACCCCCCACAATGTCTCCGGCTTTCCTCCTTCGCTCGCTGCCTCCAAGAAGCTGGCGCTGACAGACTTCCACGCGCAGAAGACGAAACTTGTCGCCTGGGTGTCCAGCAACTGTGTCGTGAGTATTGCAAATCTTATCATTCATTGCAACTGGCGTCTTTTTTATTCTGTTTTTTTTTCTTTTTTT
>NW_004797407.1:1416413-1418466 GCF_000002075.1 Aplysia californica | reverse complement strand
CTCTCTCTCTCTCTCTCTCTCTCTCTCTCTCTCTCTCTCTCTCTCTCTCTCCCCAGTAACATGTTTAACTACACACAGTCCCACGAAAACTTGCACACACAATCCTGTACACACCATTGGTGAAGTTAACATCAACATGATGAAAGATCAAAATTTGACGTCTGATGTGTGTTTGGAATGTAAGTCAAAGTAATCCCCCCGTATCTCCCAGGACCAGTCTCGCAGACGACGTGTGGTGAACCAGCTGAGCCGGCATCTCCCCATAGACATGTACGGAGACTGCGGGAACCTCACGCTCGGCAAATCGGAGCAGGACTCGGTACTCACCAACTATCGCTTCTTCCTGTCCTTTGAGAGCTCTCTGTGCCGTGACTACGTGACCGAGAAGTTTTGGGCGGCTCTGGGGCAGAATCAGATCCCCGGTGAGATTGACTTGTCAACGTTGCTGCTGCTGCTTCTCCTCCTCCTCCTTTTCCTTCCCCCTCATCCCTCCTCACCCTCCTCCTCCTCCTCCTTCTTGTCGTTCCCCGTCTCCCGTCTGTTCAATGTCTCTAGTAAGTTGATCTTGATCTAGCTCTGCTCCCTCCGTGTAAATGTTGTCCAGCCCCTCCCTTCAATACAGTGGAGACAATGTAGGAGGCCGGACGCGTTCTCCGGGCCTGACATTCCAGTGTGGGCTGTGACAGACAGCGAGGGACTGTGAGGGACTGTGGGGGACTTCCCTACATGCATGACAACCGAACAGGAAGACAGAGACTCTGGCTGAGATTTCTTCTGTGCTTGGGATTTGAACTTGATTCCTATACACACAGAGTAAATGTTGCAGTACCGCAGAAGCTGGTCGGTTGAAGTAAAATCCCCTACCCTTGAACTTGATGAATGTTCTCTTGGATTGCTGCTTAACTTTTTAAAACTTTTTACTGAATTTTTAAAAAGTTTCTATCGAACTTTAAAAACGTTTTTACGGGTACTTAAGTTTTTTTTTAATGTTTACTAATTTGTCAATGTTTTTATTGTTTTGGTTTTAAAAAATTAGTTTTAACTGAATTTTTAATTATTTTATTCTATTTTCAGAAGTTTTGACTGAACTGTTTAGAAATTTTGATTGAGTGGATTTTTAGTTTTCCCTTAACCTTTCCATTGTCTTTTACAGATTGGTTTTTACTCTTTCTTTTTCAAAGTTTCTGCTTTTAGTTTTCGCTATACTTTATGTTACTTTTTGTGTTTTTTAATGATTTGTTGACCCCAGAGCTAAGGCTGTTCCCTTTTTTCTTGACCGTGTGTTTGTCGACAGTTTTGTTTCTATAAGAGCTTTGCGCAGTACTCTGACACAACGCCTTTTTTCATTTTGGCGCCAAATTTTTTATTTTACTAAATGCTGCATTGTGTGCCACGTCCTATGCTACAGGTATGCGTTAACATCTTATGAAAATTTCCAGACTGTACAGACATATGTATGTTAGGCATCCATTTCTGGAGTAAAGCTTGACTTTTTGTGTTTGCAGTTTCTGTGAAAGCATGGTAAGGTGTCATCACTCTCAGTTACTACTGGTCTCAAATCTGTTCCTTCTAATTCTTGAACGATACGGAAAGTTTTCCATCTGTTGAAGTCACTAACCGAGTCCGTTTGTAAGTAGAAGCTAATGATGTGCCAGTGTTGTGTTAACGTAGCCATTCGTTCCCGGAACATTCTGTAGCGATGCACACGTCCTAGCTCATGCTCAATGTTCTACTTGGTACCAGACATGGACAAGAAAAAGGAGGGGGTGCTTGGAGGATGCATCTGGTGTGTCCTACTTCTGTCTGTCTATCTGTCTGTCCGTCTCTATCTGTCTGTCTGACTTTTTTCCTGCCCTAGATGCAGTTTATGGTGTTGATGGGTCTCTCTTAACTCAAACTCCAAGAAAAGAAAGGTGTGTGTGTGTGTGTGTGTCTGGTGGACTCAGGAGTATGTGTGTGTGTATGTGTGTGTGTGTGTGTGTGTGTGTGTGTGTGTGTGTGTGTGCATGTGTGTCTGGTGGACTCAGGAGTCTGTGTGTGTGTGTGTGTCTGG
>NW_004797407.1:1411260-1416313 GCF_000002075.1 Aplysia californica | reverse complement strand
ATATATTGTGTGTGTGTGTGTATGTGTACAAGTGCATAATGTGCTATAAGTATTTTATGAGTGTGTTTCCATTCCCAAATTTTACTCCTACCCCCAAAAAGAAAAAGAATACAAACAAATAAAGCAAATAAAACGAACACAGTCAGTCGTGAGAACAGGTCTTTGCAGTTACCATCAAAACCTGCCGTACGCAAACCAAGAAAAAAAAAAACACCTCATTGGCTCGAGGTAATCGATAAGTGATCTCGTTGTCACGACGTAGCACGAAAGCCAAGCCAATCGAAACCGATCGAACGTTATCCATGACAGAACGTGTGGTCACAGGTCCAGGACAAAAGCGTCAGCCAGCTGTTCAAATGTTTTAAACCCAAAACTTTGATGTATTGTCTGGGGGAATTTTTGTTTCGTAGTTTTGGGGGGTTTTCCACACTTTCTTTACTCTGTGGTACCAGTTGCAAGTGCTCAAGAATTATTTTGTCGAAATTCAATTTTTTAATTTATTTTTTTTTAGCGAGTTCTGATTTTTGTGCTGATATTTGTAGGTTACGTAAAAATGTGTTGAAATGGTGCGATTTGTTATGTTTCAAGAAAAACAAAACTAGATACAAAGACTAAACAAGATACAGGGGAACTGTTTAGTCGATGATGATGATGATGATGATGATGATGATGATGATGATGATGATGATGATGATGATGATGATGATGATGGTGATGATGATGGATGATCAAACAAAAAAGAGAGCAAGAGAGAAATGGCTGGTAGTGTAATACTCTGTTTTGAATGGGGAGTCTCGCAATAAAGATATAGACATGCTTGTGTTTCTCTACAAAACTTGATGACCCTGGTGACAATGATGATTATGATGATGAGGATGATCAATATTTTAAAAGATGTTCCTGATGAAACCCAGAGTCGGGCAAAACTTTGAACATATTATAAAATATATTTGGAAATTTTTTACGAGTCTCAACCTTTTTTATTCTCTGCTGTACACAATGATGATGAAGATGATGTTTGAGGAGTCCTACTTAAACCTGTATGTCCAAGTCTCCACACATTTTCTTAAGTCTTTGATATGCTGATGTTTTATCTTTGTTATCAAGTGCGTTATGATACATCGCTACTTTTTGCTCAGCTATTTCTCCTGGGATGTTTCACTTTTGATCTTATGTTGTTGTGTTGTGTTCTTTGAGGCTGTTTCAATTATCAAATGTTTGCAGTTTGTTCATATAAACTATCATCATAATTATGACATTTGTGAACATTGTTTTGTTTTCTAAGATTTCTGTCTTTAGTGTTGAACTTGTGGGTGGTTGGATTAACACATTGTCTGTCTGTTGTCATAACATCTGTACTAACACATGGTCTATTGTAATGTCCATCAACGCATTGTCTGTCTACTGTAATGTCCATCAACGCGTTGTCTGTCTACTGTAATGTCCATCAACGCGTTGTCTGTCTACTGTAATGTCCATCAACGCGTTGTCTGTCTACTGTAATGTCCATCAACGCGTTGTCTGTCTACTGTAATGTCCATCAACGCGTTGTCTGTCTACTGTAATGTCCATCAACGCGTTGTCTGTCTACTGTAATGTCCATCAACGCGTTGTCTACTGTCATTAGCACGTTGTCTGTCTACTGTAATGTCCATCAACGCGTTGTCTGTCTATTGTAATGTCCATCAACGCGTTGTCTGTCTACTGTAATGTCCATCAACGCGTTGTCTGTCTACTGTAATGTCCATCAACGCGTTGTCTGTCTACTGTAATGTCCATCAACGCATTGTCTACTGTCATTAGCACGTTGTCTGTCTACTGTCATTAGCACATTGTCTGTCTACTGTCATTAGCACGTTGTCTGTCTACTGTCATTAGCACGTTGTCTGTCTACTGTCATTAGCACGTTGTCTGTCTACTGTCATTAGCACATTATCTGTCTACTGTCATTAGCACGTTGTCTGTCTACTGTCATTAGCACATTGTCTGTCTACTGTCATCAACTCGTTGTCTGTCTACTGTCATTAGCACATTGTCTACTGTCATTAGCACGTTGTCTGTCTACTGTCATTAGCACGTTGTCTGTCTACTGTCATTAGCACGTTGTCTGTCTACAGTCATCAGCGCGTTGTCTGTCTACTGTCATCAACGCGTTGTCTGTCTACTGTCATTAGCACGTTGTCTGTCTACCGTCATCAACGCGTTGTCTACTGTCATAACATCCATCAACACAATGTCTGTCTGTCTTGATCCTGTGGCGCTGCGTGGCAACCTCCAGTGGTGTTTGGCGCTGCAGACTACTCCCAGGTGGCGCCACCCAACAGCTTCATGGACGTGCGAGACTTCCGGTCGGTCCGCGACTTGGCCGATTACATGAAGGAGGTAGGAAGAAACCCGGATCAGAAAGATTGAATATTTAGTCTCAGTTGGATTTCTTTGTTTTACTTATTTTTAAATTAGCCGGTAGAATAAAATCCACGTTTTAAAGACAATTTTCGTTCTTTCTTTCTTTATTTATTCATAAAAAATTGTTTAACTAATTTTTAGTGGGGGAGATTAGTCCCACTTCAAATACAAAAGTATTACAGCTTTTGAGAAAGATTTACATATGCTTTTTTTATAGAGAATTATATGTTCATGTTCTTAATAGATTTTTGCTAATGATTCATTAGCTACTGTTTCTGTATTATTTCATTATGTAGCTTAGTTTTTGATGTAGTAAGATTTTACAGCACTTGCAACATGAATAGGTCATACAAGTGTCAAACGCCACCTGCAACACAAATAAGTCACACAGGTGCCCAAGTTTCGAGATGTCACCAGAGAGTTTCATACAAAGAAAAGAAGGAAAAGGGTTAAGAACGATGGGTATTCAATGAGAAAGATGGAGCAAACCGCACCAGAGCACCCTCCGACCCTCCACTATTTTATCATTGCCAACAGTTTTGGCTATTTAATCAGTTGTAACAACTCTTGCTAATAACTGTATCATTCACAATTACACCGGTGTTTGCTCTTCAGTCCATCCCAACAGTATCTGATGTTACAACAACGGCGATGGCTTATCCAAGGGGACAGAAAACATTGACAATTTTTGGTTTTTCTTATCATGAGTTGTTGAACTTTGATGCACTCCCTCATGTTTCCATCCGTGCTCTACTTCTCTTTACATTGAACTTTGATGCAGTCGCTCATGTTTTCATCCGTGCTCTATATCTCCCCTCCAGGTGGATTCGAACCCCAGCCTGTACAACCAGCACCTGTGGTGGACACAATACTACCGCGCCGTCTCGGACTACCAGGTCAACCCTTCAGTTGTCCCAATTCTTTGTTTTATTCTGTTCAGTTGTCGCAATTCTTCGTTTTATTCTGTGTTTTATTCTGTTCAGTTGTCGCAATTCTTCGTTTTATTCTGTTCGGTTGTCGCAATTCTTCGTTTTATTCTGTTCAGTTGTCGCAGTTCTTCGTTTTATTCTGTTCAGTTATTCTTTGTTTTATTCTGTTCAGTTGTCGCAGTTCTTCATTTTATTCTGTTCAGTTGTCGCAGTTCTTCGTTTTATTCTGTTCAGTTGTCGCAATTTTTCATTTTATTCTGTTCAGTTGTCGCAATTCTTCATTTTATTCTGTTCAGTTGTCGCAATTCTTCATTTTATTCTGTTCAGTTGTCGCAATTCTTCATTTTATTCTGTTCAGTTGTCGCAATTCTTCGTTTTATTCTGTTCAGTTGTCGCAATTCTTCATTTTATTCTGTTCAGTTGTCGCAGTTCTTCGTTTTATTCTGTTCAGTTGTCGCAATTCTTCGTTTTACTATAGATATGTATATAGATAGACAATGACCCAAAAAAACAAAACTGTGTAATGTCGTTGTTCCCGTGACCTCTGCAGTTGTTTATGACGTGCGAGCTGTGCCGAGTGTTGCATGATGGGAGGCGGCCGGCCAAGACGTACACCGACCTCCAGGGCTGGCTGAGTAACGACACGTGCTCTATGCATTCTGTGAGTACGCGGGGGTGGCATACACTTGTTTGTTTGTGTGAGTCTTTTTTTTTAAAATGTAAGTGTTTTTACACCCTCATCGACACAGTTTCGATCGTTTAGGACTCAGGCTTCGACCCTGCCTGTTAGGGCCTACCTGGGCTGCACTGGATGAAAATTCTTTCTCACTTGTTCAAAAACTTGTCAGGAATATAAAAATTGAGTTACTGACTTAATTTATGGCTCATATATAATTCAATGATATATTAGTACTCTTTATAATTCCTATAAATTTATCAAATTATCATTAAAATTTAATTTTCCTCAAATTTTAAAATTGCCCCCACTATTTTCAATTTAGAAAAATATTTCTTCTCCCTGGATGTGACAGAAAATAACACTAAAAATAAATTATTGTCACACAAAAATGTGAGGACTGCGTCTAGATATCTATCTAGTCTACATTTTTCATATTTTTCATGACACTGGCTTGCAAAGTTCTCCAACATCCCTAGATCTAGTCTAGTGTTTTTCAAATGATGATAAGCGAAGCAAAGAGATGCAGTCAGGCCTCTAGGTCTCTACCCGGTCACCGAAGTGAATGTAGTTTTTCATCTAAAATACTCCTGTATAATTTCGGAAAACTTCTTCATTTCCGATGATGAAAACAAAAACTTTGTACAAGAATTATATCGCATTATTGGATACGCCTTCTTGAAAAAAAATGTGAAAACCCAGTCCCGTCTGTGTTGAGTAGCGGGCTCCGCGAGTCAACTCTTTGAGCCCTGACTTTTTTTTACCGTTTCCCGGAGTTTTGTTCTACGGTCACCTAAACTTAGTGCACTATGTCTCATTATAACCCCAAAAGCTGGCCTTCAACTTCTAAATAGCGGAAACAAAAGGGCTTATTCGTTACTAAAAAACTTGGTTCGGGAATAGTTCCGAAAGACAAGCAAAAACTAGCACTAAATAAAACGAAACACGGGCCAGATTCCGCCTCGCTTCAGACATGCACAAAGGACAACTGGGGGAAGTTTTCTCTCTGCTTCTTTTCTTCTCCCCACCCTCCACAAAAATA
>NW_004797407.1:1405375-1411160 GCF_000002075.1 Aplysia californica | reverse complement strand
TTTCTCTCTCTCTCTCTCTCTCTGTCTCCCTGCTCTCTCTCTCTTTCTCTCTCTCTCCCCCCTCTCTCTTTCTCTCTGTCCTCCCCCTCTCTCTCTCTCTTTCTCTCTCCCTCTCTCTCTCTCTCTCTCTCTTTCTCTCTCTCGCCCTCTCACCTGAAAAAAGTTGCCTTCTGTGCTAAATACATTCAAATTTGAAGAGCAGGTCAAGAGAATTCGAGTGCTGGTCACTCTTTGTGAGATGATGTAACAACACTGCAGCAGGATTGACCTCACGAACTGACAGCTCTTCTATTTGACATGTGTGGCAGATAATTGGTCACTTTTAAGCACAAAGGGGCTATCCCGAAAAACTGCTGTTTTGAGAAAATCGAAGATAAAGTTGATGTCCCTTGTTCATTTTCTTTACAGGACCAGGAGAGTTTTCTCTATATCCAAATATACACCAAAGAAACCAGACTTTTCCTATAGGTAGGGCAATGCCCACTTTTGGTGTAGGTCAAGATTTCTGGAAATCCCTGAAATCTGGGTTAGCCCGCTTGTCCTTAATTAAAGCGACCAATTATCTCCGTGTGGCAGATAGTTATCTAAGATAAACATGAGCTAACCTCCGGCAGGCCAGATACAGCTCGGGTGATATTTCAGTCCGGCCTTTTTTGGTCGAGTTGATCCGGTGATTCGTTAATTCTGATTAAAGTGGCCGGCGGTGAGGTGACAGCTCATCAAAACTTAACTATGCATCGTGAAAGTTTAAATAAATAGTTTCCGGCCCGAAACAATGTCTGATATTTTACAAAATGAAAAGCCCTTGAGTGACATAGTGTTGTGCTATAGTGCCAGTTTTAGTCTTACTCTCGAGAGCTTGGGCATTTCTAGGATGAATTGAGATAAGATAATTATCTTTATTGTCCAGATCCTGGCACATCGGTTTGGTGTTTCATCACGTACATACACTCGTAGACACTCTCTCACACAAACACACGCACACAAGTACACCCACACACCCACACACATACACACGTGCATACACTCATACGCACCCCTGTGCGCATCCCCCTCCCCCCACACACACTCACACACATCCTGGCCTCCACACACATCTGTGCACATAACCATAATAGCCCAATAGTGTGCTTGCACTCACATACAGGCTCACAGTCACATGCATAATATAAATGATTAAATTCGTCAACGTTAATATAGTGTTAAGCTTGGAAGGTAATCAGTACTTCAGCGGATTTCGTGTTGACCAGCGAGATATTCGGAATCGCGACCAGAATACCCTTGCCCATATTGTTTGATCTTAGTTACATGATTATATTATGTCACATTATGCGAAGAGCTACATTTATGATCAAAGCATGCCATGGTAGTCTAGGGTGTTGCAGTAAGGCGCTTCTCTATCGCATGTCGGGGACCCGATCGAGTTCGACTCCCAAGTTCTCGAGTATCTTTGTCTTTTCTATTGGGGTATTGTATCCCTCTGTCTGCTGGGATGTTGTATCCCTCTCAGCCCTGGTCTGTCTGCTGGGATGTTGTATCTCTCTTAGCCCTTGTCTGTCTGCTGGGATGTTGGGTCCCTCTCAGCCTGGGTCTTTCTGTTTGGATGTTGTATCCCTCTCAGCCCGGGTCTGTCTGCTGGAATGTCGTATCCCTCTCAGTCTGGGTCTATCTGCTGGGATGTGTATCCCTCTCAGCCCGGGTCTTTCTGTTGGGATGTTGTATCCCTCTCAGCCCGGGTCTTTCTGTTGGGATGTTGTATCCCTCTCGACCCGGGTCTGTCTGCTGGGATGTGTATCCCTCTCAGCCTGGGTCTTTCTGTTCGGATGTTGTATCCCTCTCAACCCGGGTCTGTCTGCTGGGATGTTGTATCCCTCTCGGCCCGGGTCTTTCTGTGGGGATGTTGTATCCCTCTCAGACTGGGTCTGTTTGCTGGGATGTTGTATCCCTCTCAGCCCGGATCTTTCTGTTGGGATGGTGTATCCCTCTCAGCCCGGGTTGGCCTAGACACTTAGGGTTTAAAGCCTGACTCCTACATTATGATATGTGAGGCAGCGTGATGGAATCAGTCTTTCGTCAAAATATTCAAAGTGAAGAAACTCGCATTTTTCCGCAGGTTTGTGAATTTTTATCAAATTTATGTTTTTTGGCCCAACTCCTTACATGCCCGTTAAAGAACTCATTTTTGTTTGGATTTTTCTGAGAAAAAAAACGTTGATTAAAGGCACAAAAAAATGTAAATTTTCAGTTACCAAGGACTCTTAAGCTAAGGCAATAATTAATCT
Source organism: Aplysia californica (assembly GCF_000002075.1). Lineage (NCBI taxonomy): Eukaryota > Metazoa > Mollusca > Gastropoda > Aplysiida > Aplysiidae > Aplysia > Aplysia californica. The sequence goes on along the minus strand of NW_004797407.1, from coordinate 1,408,878 downwards.
TTGGCTTCCATTTATTCACAAATTTTACCTCTGAAAACAGGTGACCCCCACCTCCTTCTTTCGCAAATATCACGACTTGTATTCAAGATAAATGGACATTTTTTTCCATCCAAATAAAGACAAGTGAACAAGCTTTAAGATAATACCAATAACTCTACATGCCCCAAAATTGACGAGAGCCTGATTCCACCACGCTGCCTCACATATCAACGTTATGGTGATGGGAGCGTAAACATGTCTACGTTAAAAAAATGAACTAAGATAAAAAGCGTCAGCTCTTCTACAGTCGAATCTAGGTCTGATGAGAAAACAGCATCATTTTGATCTGAGGGACATAAATTTTTTATTTAATTTTTTAAAGTTTTAGTTGAGGTTTTATGGCGCTCGCAACTGCATAAGGCCATATGAGCGCTAGAAGATTAGATGTGTTACAAGAGAGTAACAAACATAAAAAAAGAAGAAGGGGAGATAAGAATTATAAATGTTCGATGGGAAAGAAGGAGCAACCCGCACCAGAGCACCCGTCAACCACCCACACATAAATCTTTAAAGAGAATAAAAATTAGCAGGGTGGAAGAGGCGTGACCTTTGAAATGTTTGACCTTTTCACGGGAGAGGTTGCGGGGATAGATTTCTCCGGGAAAGTCAGGGGTTGGTAGTATGTGGGCCGTGGCACACTGAGGTTTTTTTGGGAGGAGGTGAGAGAGAGAGAGAGAGAGAGAGAGAGAGAGAGAGAGAGAGAGAGAGAGAGAGAGACAGACAGACAGACAGACAGACAGACAGACAGACAGACAGACAGACAGACAGACAAGCAGACAGACAGACAGACAGACAGACAGACAGACAGACAGACAGACAGGCAGATGAATAGATAGATAGATAGATTAGGGAAGCACCTTAGATGTGATAATTTATGCATGTAACTTGGATCATGAGAGTACATATTATGTACAAAATGTGTCTGAGACTGTTTGAGTGGACGTATTAAAACGTACACACATACAAAATACTGTGTTTGCTTTTGTGAAAGAGGTCATGCTTACGCGTCGACGAGTTGAAATTCTGAGTCTTTTACGATCGTCTAGTTGAACCAGATTTAATAATAATAATAAAAGTGAAGATCATTTTTATAGTGCCCACTCTCCTTACATGAATCAAGAAAGTTGTCCTTTCCTTTCCTATTTACGTTTGTTTCCTTTCTTTGAGTCACGAGTCAAAAAGCGTCACAGTGTGACTGACACCGGCCACTGCCACCAAAGATTCCCTTTCAACACTTATTTGACCTCATTGTATTGCAAGTGCCGTACGTAAAACTCTCACAAAACTAAAAAGGTTTCCTAAATAATAGTGCTCTCTTTGCATAAACTAAATTCGCTTTCAAAGCATAAAGATCTATTTTTAGTAAGCGTACCACGCGGGCTTCTTTTAACACTCCAGTTATCAATAACAGTTCGTCAATAATGCAGTAACGAGAGAGAGAGAGAGAGAGAGAGAGAGAGAGAGAGAGAGAGAGAGAGAGAGAGAGAGAGAGAGAGAGAGAGAGAGAGACACCCGTGTGGTTCTCGGGGCCCTGTCTCTTGGACAGGGGAGCAAAGAATAGGACCATTGTATCCGGAAAAGAAAGGTGGGGGTGGGGGTGGGGGAAGACTAACGTATGAGTAAGTGTGTGTTTATTAGGGCTGGGTCACGAGCGCAAGAACGGAACTGAATCGCCACTCTTTCCTGCGGAACGCGATTCACGATTCACTTCAGCAGAACGCGGAACAGTATCGCCAAACGATTCCCGATTCACTCCCCTGTTGCTGTCACCACCTTGTGGCTAGTTACTCCAAGAGTTTAACCTACTGCTGAGTCGAGTCATGAGCGCAAGAACGGAACGGAACGCTTAGTATGGCTCCCCTTATTTTACAAAAGATGGTATAGTCCAACCCCCCTCTAAAAACAAAATGAACGGGGTCCAACCAATAGACAGAAGGAATTTTATGGAACCATTGTTTTAGCGAATGGTGGGGTTGGGGGGGGGGGGATTTATGGGGGTCACTAATTGAGGTCAGTAGACAGAGCAGCGCAACAAAGGGAGAGGATGGCGGAACAACTAGAGTGGGACTCGCGCTCGCCAAGAGGCGTTGATATGACACTGTTCCGTTTCAGTCAGTGTTCCGCCACAGCTCCACGAGCGCTCGCGTACTCGCGATTCATTGAAGCCGACTGAATCGCGAATCGCCACTCTCAAATTTGACGAGAGTGTTTATGTGTGTGTGTGTGTGTATGTGTGTGTGTGTGTGTGTGTGTGTGTGTGTGTGTGTGTGTGTGTGTGTGTGTGTGTGTGTAGATATGTGTGCGTGTGTTCTCGTGTGTGTGCATGTGCATACGTCTTCACCCGCGCATATTATGTATTTGTCCATTTAATTTTGTAGCATGTTTGCTTTTGGATCCATTTTCGGATTTGAGCTCATCCTTCGCAGACAGCTGTGAATGGGTGGTTGGCGGATGCTCAAGTACACGCTTGGTTTGCTCCTCTTTTCCTATCAAACATCTGTCATTTTGATCTTTCCTCCCTTTTTGTGTCTGTTAGATCTACTCTCTTGTAACACCTCTAATTTTCAACACTTGTTTGACCTCATTGTATTGCAAGTGCCGTACGTAAAACTCTCACAAAAACTAAGCAGAGAACTACTGTCTCATCCCTTCTGACCACGTTAACGTTTTTCGCGGTTTTGAAAATACATGTACTGCCTTTCATTATATAGTTCGCTGTTTTGATACGATGCCATCGGTCACTTGGTGCTGCCAAAGTTCTGGATAAATTTTGTTGAACTTTTTGTCTGCACCAGATGGCTGTTGTCATGTCGGCGTGACCCGCCGCTGTGTGCTCTGACTCGTCAAAACAGGCAAAGTTCGCGCGGTGTTTGGTTGGCGGGTGCCCTGGTGTGGTTTGCTTATTTTTTCCTATCAAACTATCAAACATCTAATGTGTTTATCTACCCTCCTTCTTTTTTAGTGTTTGTTACTCTCTTGTAACACCTCTAATCATCTGCGGTCATATGACCTTCTGGTGCTGCAAGTGCCGCAAAACACTTACTAAAACTAAAACTAAAAGTTTGCGCGGTATAATATGACACTGTAATGACCCATGTATCATCGCACAAACGTTTTTACGTGGTGGGACCTCAGAACTTAACGTCCGTGTCCGATACGAACAACATAGTAGAAGAGGAACAGGCGTGGAAACTGTCCCTTTTTAGAATCGAACATAACAGCAGCAACAAAAACAGCAATAACAACAACAACAACATGAACAACAACACCATCAACAACAATAAAAATAACAGCAACAAATAATAACCACGTAGGTAACAACAAAAACAAGCTTAAATAACAAGAAGAAGAAAAAGAAGAAGAAGAACAACAACAACTCAGCTCCAAAAGCTAACACACACGTTACAGCAATCTTCTACACACGTGCGTTGATGTTTGTGAGTGCGTGGGAGGATAGGAAGGCG